>NW_026880041.1:0-301956 GCF_032173495.1 Musca vetustissima
GAACAAAAGACCGCCATCTATGTTCTCAACAAACAAGCCGATCTCTCCAATTTGGCCAACAAATTGAACACTTTGAACAACAATGTCAATCACAAACCCGAAGTTCACTTTGTCAAATACCGCACCCCTGAAGATGCTGCCAATGCCCAAAAGGCCATCCAAGATCAATACAATTCCTTGGGTGGTAGCAGCCAACATTTCAATGGTGGTGTTGCTCCCGCCTTGAACTTTGCTTCTCAAGCTCCAGTTGCTCTGGACGCACCAGCAGTTGCTGCTTCCAGCCCTGCTGCCACCAGCGCTACATACCTTCCCGCTTCGATTTTCCGTCGTTTCCGTTTGTAAATGATGTGTAGAATTTGAAATAGGGTGTGTTGTGAAAGAAGAGTCCGTTTATTGTTATGTATATTTATTATATTTGTTATGAAATGAATGAAATTTTTGCGAACTAAATAAAAAGTGTATAGAAAAATAAACATATGCATGTTTCATTTATATTTAGTGGACTACAAACAAAAGAAGCAAAATCTGAATTGTCGCGTATAGACCCAAGTGAAATACAGCAGAATCTATTCCAAATAATCTGTATCAATAGACTGGTAAATGGTAATATTTTTTTTTTTATTTTTTATACCCTCCACCACACTGTGGTACAGGGTATTATGCCCATGTGCATATGTTTGTAACAGGCAAAAGAAATCGAGATAAACCCATGGTTCCTTTTAAGAATATGCAGAGAATCACTTTCTGAGTCGATTTACGCATGTCCGTCTATGTATTTTTGTGAACAAAGTACAGGTCGCATTTATAATCGGATTTGGATGAAATTTGGCCCAGTTCACTTATTTGTCCCAAGGACGTACCCTATTGAAATTGGAAAAAATCGGTTCAGATTTACATACAGCTTCCATATATAGTTTCGTACGATTTTTTGTGAACGATACATCAAACTCCCAATATTTGTCCGATTGGGACAAAATTTTGCACAGCGCACAGTGGGTTAGAGTACCATGTTTTCTTGGATCAAATCAGGGAAGCTATGTTAGAATAATTTTTCTTTATTTTTCAGTTAATACCATTAAAATAAGTTAAAAAAATGTTTTCTAAGTATATTTGAGTATAGTTTTATTAAGTAATGCCAAATATCAGTGTAGGTATATAGTGTAAGGAGTACAATATGATAACATAAACATTGAATTTTATATATCTTAAAGTTAATCATCCAAATCATCATCATCCACGCAGCCAGGGATGGTCCGTATGACGAATTTTCAGGTTTTCGACTGTCAAAAAGGTGTAAACGTCGAAAACGTCATATACCTGTATAAAATGTAGTAAACGTCATTTATTTCAATATTATCACCATATACAGTAATTTTCAAGAACATATATTATTTTTACTGTATATCTGGCTATTCTTTACTAGAACTGATAAAAAATTCTGAACTTTTTTAAGAAAAAAATTTTGAAATTCGATAAATGTAAATAGCTATTTTATCAAAAACCTAATGGTTTTGAGTGGGTTTCCGACGTTTCTGACGTATGTATTATACGTCGGAAATGTATGTCATTTACGTCACTGTTTCTGACAGGCCATCTATGTCGGCAGCATCACCAACTTCTGATAACTGCTCAATATGTAAAAGGGCATTTGACACAATTTCGAATCCGTGAATAAAAAACTTGTGCAAAGTGGTAGGCATATTATACAAAGGATACGTTTCAACAAAAAGTCGTCCTGTATTGTGTGCTTATATTTGAAATTTTTCACTATTAATCTTATGGCCACTGGATACAGCTATAACCGACACGTGAATTGTTTATTAAATTAACATCTATTTTTGTTATTTCGGTAGATTTTTTTAGCGTTTTGGTGCGTTTTTTTTTTTTTTTGATTTCTTTAGCTAAAAATGTCATCTTGTCATTCATTGTTTGAGCCCTCGAATTCACCATAAGCTTCGACGATCATAAAAAACAGCTTTCGAACTTGTATCTATAAAAAATGCTAATAAAAAACCCTTTTACCCGATTACTTGAAACTGCACAACACAATCACTATTTGTCAAAACAATGAATATTATTAAAATAAACAAAAACAAAATATTATTGTAACAAAGAATATTATTAAAAGAAACAAAAATAACACCAATAAAATAATTAGAAAAAATAACATGAAAAAAAGAAAACACAACACTCAACAACAGCACCAGTCACGAGATCAATGTGACTTTTAGCTAATTTGACTGCTGCAACACTTGTATTAAACAATGCGTAGCTTCTAAAAGGCACAAAAGGGCAGCGTAAAATTTTGCAATATGACACAGATTTATGTCCTCTTTAAGATAAACCAAAAATTATGAAACGAATGTGGACGAATAATAACTATTTATCCATTTAAAATATAAAAATATTAATTTTTTTGGCATTTTCAATATAAATAACTACATTCAAATCACTTCCAAACACAATTTGATACTAAAATGTTAACGAAATATTTGCAAAATAACCTGAACTTCATGGTTCCATTGAAAAATGTTTAACTTTTACAATACTTTTTAAAATAAATAAAATTTTCTAGGGGAACTTTTTCACTTTTTTCAGCCTTTTTTGGCACAAAAATTTCTATAAAGTTTGACTTTGAAGTTTCACTACAAAAACACCAGACCACTTTTGACATTTATTTTAACGACAAGTGTTGCAGAATTTTATATACTGTAATCGGGTGCAAAAAATTTTAACGATACTTAAAATTTTATTTTTTAATTAATCCAAGAAAACAGGGTATTCTAACCCACTGTGCAGCGCACTGAATCAGGCCCATACTTATGTACGCCAAATTTTGTTGGTATCGGTTCAGATTTAGATATAGTTCCCATATATAGTTTCGTACGATTTTATGTGAATGATGAACCAAACTCCCAATATTTGTCCGATTGAGACAAAATTTTGCACAGTGTACGGAATTAGGTCCAGACTGATGTTTGCGAAGCTTTGTTAAAATCGGTACATATTTAGATATAGCTCCCATATATAGTTTAGTCCGATTTTATGTGAATGATGCACCAAACTCCCAATATATGACCGATTGGGACAAAATTTTTCATAGAGTGCTGAATTAGGTCCAGACTGATGTTTGCGAAGTTTTGTTAAAATCGGTTCAGATTTAGATATCGCCCCCATATATAGTTTAGTCCGATTTTTTGTGAATGATGCACCAAACTCCCAGTATTTGTCCGATTGAGATAAAACTTTGCACAGAGTACTGAATTAGGTCCAGACTGATGTCTGCGAAGCTTTGTTAAAATCGGTTCAGATTTAGATATATTTCCCATATATAGTTTCGTCAGATTTTTTGTGAATGATACATCAAACTCCCAATATTTGTCCGATTGAGACAAAACTTTGCACAGAGTACTGAATTAGGTCTAGACTGATGTCTGTGAAGCTTTGTTAAAATCGGTTCAGATTTAGATATCGCCCCCATATATAGTTTCGTCCGATTTTTTGTGAATGATGCACAAAACTCCCAGTATTTGTCCAATTGAAACAAAATTTTGCACAGGGTACTGTATTAGGTTCAGACTGATGTCTGCGAGCTTTGTTAAAATCGGTTCATATTTAGATATCGCTCCCATATATAGTTTCGTCCGATTTTATGTAAATGATACACCAAACTCCCAATATTTGTCCGATTGGGACAAAATTTTTCATAGAGTACTGAATTAGGTCCAGACTGTGTTTGCGAAGTTTTGTTGTGATTTTTTATTTCATTCAGATTTAAATATCGCTCCCATATATAGTTTCGTCCGATATTTTGTGAATGATACATCAAACTACCAATATTTGTGCGATTTGACAAAATTTTGCACAATAAATGCAATTGAGGAAAAAATTTTATGTGACAAGTTTGTTCGATTTACACGAAATGTGGCAGAGGGTATTAAATGGAATATAGATTGATAACAAGAAACAAATGGTGTATGCAACGGTTGCTTAATTAGGTCCAAGTGTGTTTATACACCAAATAATCCATGTCTTCCCGTTTGAAATGCAATTTTTCATTGATTTTAGAATGGTATGTGTATGGGGTTTTTTCAATTGGTTCAGCTATCTATGAAGATAGCACATTCCATTTCGCCCGATTCCATCTCAATGGTCCTCCAAATATTCTATGTCTATATTCTATATCTTGTTTGTACCCAAAGTGGTGAAGGGTATCATATAGTCAGCCCCGTTCGACTTTTGAACTGTCCTTACTAATTTTTATACCCTACACAACTATGTTGTCAGGGTATTATAGCTTTGTGCAGCCCCAAATGTTTGTAACGCCGCGAAATATTGGTCCTAGACCCACCTTTAAGTATACCGATCGTCATATCTCGACTAGCTGAATCGATCTAGACATGTGTGTCCGTCCGTCCGTCCGTCCGTCTGTCCATTATAATTTGTAAACACGATACAGGCCACAGTTATGGACCAATCTTCACGAAATTTTGCATGTAGATTGGGTTCTGGCCAATGAAGACCCCTATTGTTTTTGGAAAAGATCGGTTAATATTTAGGGGATGAAATGGACCAAAAACTTTATTTTTGTCGGTTTTTCTGGTCGCTCCAGAGGCCGCAATTATGGCCCAAACGCCGCGAATTTTTGCATGGAGAAGGGGATTGGGCCAGAGAATAAGCATGCATGTTTTGATAAAGATCGGTCAATATTTAGCCGGTCAAATGGACCCTGACTTTTGTGTGAAAAATGACAAAATTTGTATTCTATGGCATATATATTTACTCCTGGAGGATGTAGACCCGAGGAGTTGATAGCATATCCAAGATGAGTGGTTGCCCTTTAAATTGATACCAAATATAGTGATGTATCTTATCAGATGTGGGAGTTACATCAAATATTTACAGGTGCTTACGTTTTCAGATATCATTTAGTAACCCATTACCACATTAGAGGGGGAAATATCGCACTAATGGCTTCAAAATTTTTCATGAAGTTCCAGTTATGGTCAAGAACAACGCCTACAATTTTCGATGATGCTCACATTAAAATTTTGGGATGAAATGGACCGAAAACTTAATTTTTTATGTGTTTTCGAGTCGAGTATAATCCGAAAATAACAACACAACCCACCGTGAAGGTAATCTGGACAAGTAATTAGAAGGACTGTACTGAATATTCGAAAAAGTAAGGAAGAGGTGTTGTTGACCTCTAAACGGACATAAGGGGGCAAATATCACGAAATATTACTCTGACTCGGAATAAACAGCCTCAGAAAGTTAGAGTCGTGGTAGTTGTGTAGGGTATCGTATGGTCGGCCCCGTCCGACTATACTGCTCCGCTCACTGGTTTTCAATTCGGTTTGTGGTCGAGAAGTAGATATTATTTCACAAAAAAATTATTTCATATGTCCAATGTTTTGTTAATTTATCCCTAGTTCATAACAGAGCCAGACATGTCCAGTGATCGGAAATCATGCCCGCCGTCGACAAGAAGGTATTTTCGTTTATTACAAAACTACATTAAAACAACAAGAACAATTTATAGAAATACATTTGCTTATACATTAAGTCTTCAAGGGTTTATATACAAAGTTACAAGTCTTCAATGTGTTATGTTCATTTGCCAGCACCTTAAAAATCATAAAAATCGATCTCCTACTTAAATGAAGAACTGTTGCAATTCAAATTTCTACGTAATGTGAAAATATATTTCCTTTCAATTATTGCAATTTTTAAAACGGAAATTCATAACTTTGTTGTAATATAATTACAAATTTTCTTTTTTCGTTTTCTTTAACATAAAAATTGCTTTAGTTTTGGCCACCAATGGAAATATTTACTTTTAGCTGGGTTTGCAGTGATGTGGTTAATGTCACACACACACAGAACCGTTACATATTGGTTAATCCTTTAGTAAAATTTTATTGTTGTGATTTTTTATTTTATTTTTAGATTCAAAATTGATACACTAGGCAGACTGTATCAATTAAATAAGTATAGCTGCTCAAACCGCAAGGCAATGATTAACAAATTAATTTTAACAACAGGACTGAGCTTTTTAAAATTAAATAAAACTAGAAGAATTTAAAAAAAAAAACAGGCAACATTAAAAACTAGAACTGGATTTAAAACTCGAGTAAGGAATCTTTATATAGGGTTTAAAACGTTCAATAAACTCTTTAGTACAAAAAGTAAAAACGTGGTTAAGATTGGCAAGACCGAACTTTTTATGCCCTCCACCATGAGATGGATGTTCAAAATATCTAAATCGTGTCGTACAGGAGAAAACCAGTAAATAAACTTCATAAGTCGGACGGGGCCGACTATATGATATGCTTCACAACTTTTGGTACATTCAAGATATCTTCTTATGTATCGGGCGAGTTGTGCACAATTTAATGTCCATCGTACAAACGGGGATTATTTGGTGCACAGTTTGTCTAAAACCTAACAAAAATTTCGATTTCAATTTAAAGAGCTATCCGATATTTCGTGTAAATTAAACAAATATTGGCGAATATATATGTAGGACCAATATATATCCATATAGGAGCTGTAACTTGTCTTGGGGGACATCATTGTTGATGCTTGTCCAGCTTTGAGATAAAATTTTATTTGCCTAGCCAAAGTTCAGCCGATCCCATCTTTTTATAACCTCTACCATAAGTGGACTTCCAATGGGATATCTCATGGCAAATTGCTGCCAGAAGAAAACGAAATGCCGCAGACACTGGGTATACGTAATTGGACTAAAATATTGACAGGCCCTACAACAATACTAATAAAACTTGGTAGGAACCATATGAGAAACCAAAAAAACAAATTAAGGCCAATTAGGTAAAAAAACAAAATTACCCAAAATCCCCTGTTTTATGCAATCTACCCTGAAACTTGGGCCAATATTCATAATTTTTGGTACTACTTCGTTGGAAAACGTTCCCAAAGGCAGGAGGATATGCTATCTAATAAGAAACCAAATATCTAATTAGGTTAAAATAAAACGTGTCCAATATCCCCAAAATATCAAAAAAATTATGGTTTAACGTCTTATGGGGGCTATAAAATGACGTGGATCAATACATTATATTTATCTATTGTGATTTCAACAAATGGCCATGGTGATAACGATATAGAATATTATTCTTACTTACCTACTTAGCTGGCTTCCATAAGCCGAGCTTGAAAATGATTTCCAAGCGCATCGGTCTTGTGCGCATCTCCTCCAATTTGAAAGACCACGTTCCAAGATGTTGTTTTCCACTTGATCTTTCCATCTGATTCGTGGCCTTCCCCTTCTACGGGAACCATCAGTAGGCTCGCTTTTATATGCCTTTTGAGCTGGGCACTTTCATTCATTGGCACAACATGGCCTAGCCATTGTAGTCGCTGCATCTCAATACGACTGACTATGTCTAAGTACGCGTATAAATTGTAAAGCTCGTGGTTCATTCGACGCCGATATTCACCGTCGACACATATCGGCCGTATTTCTGAGAATTTTTCTTTATAACACCCCGAGAGTTAACTCATCTGCTTGCGCAAGTACCCATGCTTCAAATCCTGTTGGCCATCATAATCCTTTTCCGAATTTCAAAACTCATGCCATTCGTTTTATTTATGGCGGCACCAAGGTATATAAAATCTTTAACTACCTCGAAGCTGTAGTTTTCAAGTTACACAGTTAGTCCGAGTCTACTGGACGTCTTGCGCGTTGATACCATCAGTTTGGTCTTCTAGCCGTTTACTGCCAGCCCCACTTTGGCAGACTCCTTCTCAATTTGTTCAAAGGTGGCTGATACGACTCGCAATGTTTAACCCATTCATTATTCGATGTCATCGGCGTAGAGGAGTAACATGTGTTGTTTGTTGTACAGAGTGCCATTTCTGTTCACCTTTGCGTCTCGTATGACCTTTTCCAGCAGGAGGCTAAAAAGATCGCAAACTGTCACCTTGCTTGAATCCTCGTTCGGTATTGAAGGACTCCGATAGGTCCTTTCCAACTTTAACTGCTGACCCTGTGCCACTTAAAGTTATCCTGCATTGCCGAATTAATTTTGCAGGAATGCCGAACGTAGACATTGTAGCATATAACCAAGTAAAGATGTGCCTGGTGTAGTTGAAGAATTCGTTGGAGGGACTGCACGTATAGGTCCAGCCTTATTGCTCGTCGGAGGGGGAGTTCGATGACCTTCCACGATCCTCTTGGCACTTAGCTACTGTACAACATAAAAAAAATTACGTGCATATTTTTACTAAACCATAGGCATGAAAAGAAAATAAGGAATTAATAATAGTGGTTTTAACAAGGTTCGCAGGGAGTAGAATAAAGCAGAAATAGAAGGAACAATAATCAGAGAAAATTATTGATAGAATAGAGAAGTCCCAAAAGATGTGCAGCAACGAGATTTTATGTCGCTAGAATACCCACCCAACTTGGTTACAACGATTTGAACTCAATTATCAAGAATGATTTATGTTGCAACCCCATATTTAATCATAACAAACCGCCTACGCTGAGGAGCAATTAAACAAATCTCATGTTACTCTACTCCGAATACATTTCTGATTTATTTACTAAAAATTCAAAGTTTATTACCATTATTCCTTAAAGCTAAATTGTTCATATTAACCCATATGAGTATATAAAGAACAAATTAATTTCAGATAACCTTAATTCTATATTAGATCATTGAAAACAATCATGAGAAAATAAATGAAATAAATTTTAGAACATAATTTAAAACCTAATTAGAAATAAATTCCGAGTATTATATTATAATAGTAGCAAATAAAAATTATTGGAATTTTCAAATAAGAGCAAGTCTAAATTTTTGATGGCTCAAAGACCATACGATATTCAGATATAAGCATAGAAATTCACACCGAAAAAATCCGAAAACAATATACCTGAATGGTAGAAATTTCAGTTTACATAATTGAGGATAATAATTTCAAAATATGTAAAATCATCGCACAAAAAATTAGCACTGCAATATCAATTATTAACCATTTCAATATATTGTTATTAATGTATAACAAATTTAATAAAGTTGATAATGTTTGAATGGCAGCAAAAATGTTTGTTGGGTAGCATTTTCTACTACCGTTCAATAAAAAAAATGTAAATAAAATTAACAAAATAACATTTTATCAACTTACATTATACGCTGCTGTAATCCCTCGTCGAAAGTACTTTCGGTGAGTAGGCAGGTCCGCTTAAGAGTTAATAGTATGTAATGTATAAAAGCTGCAGGCAGATGATCTTGAGTGATGTTATCTGTTAGGATTTGTTTCGAGTGTTTAATAGGTTTGGCCAATAGACAGAGATTTTGCAGAGGCAACAGCGAAATTCCTCTCACTGGCACTGTTGTTAAAATTTATCATAAGTCTATTAACATTAACATTTAACAGAAGCTCCATCAAATACTTAACAGTAGGTTTCAGCGATATTGTAATGATCATTAAGTATGCCAATTATATGTAATGCTGTTTGTATATTTGATGATGCTTTTGTTAAATGCAATGCTAACAGACAGACGAACACGATGTTTTTTTATTCTTTATGCACAAGTTCTTTTAACTATTACTTCTCAATAAAATAATTACTCGGAACCCAAAATTATTTAACACTAAATACTATTAATATGTAAATTTTAATTTTTTTGGCAATAATTAAATTAATTCTGACGGCAAATAATGTAACTTCATAAATGCAAAAAAATTAGCTTAACCAATTTTCTGGTATATCAATTTTTGTCTACTTTTGCCAGTTTCTCCACCTTACCACCATACACTATTCAGCTCTTTTTGACCTTTTGATAAAATTTTTCCAGGTTACCACTAAAAAATGCACCACTAAATTCGGCGGTCACTCTTTTTTTTCCTTCACAAATTCGATTATATGCTTTTTATTCCAATTATTTCTTCTTCTTGTTTTTACTTCGTGTTTCAACAAATGTGTTTAGTCTGATGTTATAGGCTGACGGCGTGTATATATGTGAGACGGTTGAAATGGAGTTAGGGCTGCTTGATCACAGTCATTGAGTAGAATTATATTCGGACATAGAAAGCTTTTTGTTAATTCACTCTCTATTTCGAAAATGTTTCTTCTGCAAAACGATAAAAAGCTGAGCCTAGCAAATAAAAAGAAACATTGAATGAGACATTGCATTTGATCATATTACAGATCAATAATTACCAATTCAGAGAGCAGAACTCGTCGAATTAAAAATGTGATAAATAACCTTATAGGTTATCTGGTGGATGTTGCAAAATTATCCAAGGCAACTAAATTAAGGAAAGAAAAAAAAATGCCTACACACATTTCGTAAATAAACTATAAATACTTACAAGGTTTAAAAAAAAACAGCTGACGATATAAAAATGGAAAAATAAAAAATTTCAAAGGTTTTTTTTTAACACCAGAATTTTTAGTTAAATTTTAAAATTGTTGTTTTGGAGATATTGGTGGATAGATGTTCACTTATGGACTTGCAGCAGACAAAATGGACGAGAATTTCCTACGGATATCTAACGAAGGCTTGGTATTGATTGCAATTAGTACATTCTTCCAAGAAAGTAAAAGAGCAACAAGAGTGATAAAAAAGGAAATTTCTCTTGGTATCCTTGAAATCCAAAAGCAGATGTCGCTTACATCAAACCGTTACAAAATTTATTTTTGAAAATTTTATACAATATTGAGGAAAAGCAGAAAATAAATATTCACTAGCAAGCGCTATTACAAGTTTTTAATCAATTCCGAAAAAAATCACTGATTTCTATCGGCCCTAGCTGACATTGTCAAATTTACGACCCAAAGCCCGCCAACAACATCGGTATCTATGGTCTACCGAAATAAACTCTTTATTTTTCCGCTGTTCAATGTTTTCATGAATTTATCTAAATCCATTCCGACAGTTGGACATCACTGTAAAGATGTTTGTGAGTGACTGCGATTTTATTTCAAATGGGTACTACGAATAGCGTAGCGTACGACAGGCATATCTGAAATATTTCATTATAAGAGGTTAAAGTTTTTGTTTGGTTGGGGATTTGCAATACGCGTACTGTTATAAAATACCACAACCTTTGTATGCAGTTCATGAAACTGATCTGTTTGAGATTCTTGAGGTTAAAAACATATATAATTGTAAGAGACAAAGAGATAGACAAAAAAAATTGTTCTTGTTTGAAATTAGTTGAATTTATGTGCTGGACTGGGATCATTCTAAAATTTGTGTTGCAGGACGGGTTTCGCTTAATCAGATCCATATATGGCGTGTAAGGATTTTGGTTTTTGAAATTAAATGATTGTTTTTGACCATCTCTATGGACAAATTATTAGTACGACGGCTTTTGTTTAGTGGACTTCCTCCTAGATGGATCAACTAGGGATACGTAGTTGAACGTAAAAGTCGACTTTTAGACTTTTCGATTTTTGCCACTGACCAAAAAGTCGATTACTTTTGCCTTTGACTAAAAAATCGACTTTTCGATCTTTCGATTTTGTCAAACCTGATCAAAATCGATTTTTGACTTTTACCGACTAATTGCAAAATCACCAAAAAATTTGTTAACAGATAAAATTAAGTTCTGGAAGGTGTAATTTTTGGCCAAGTTGGGCTTCATGATAATAAAATAAATATTTATGAAGAAAATCGAAAGCCGATCTTAAAAAGTCGACTTTGCGATTTTCTCAAAGATTAAAACTAGACTTTTACATACAGAATGTCGATTGGTCGAAAGTCGATTTACTAATCCCAAGGATAAACGAAACTGGGATTGTGGCTTTATACTTATTCACTATATGTTATATTTAACTTCTGAGGACATTATATTCTTCAGACATCTCTCTTAATGGTATTCCAATCGTATAATTGCCAACAATGAGTTTTCTAATTGCCCACAATGTGTTTTATTAACCACAACCCGAATTTATCGATTGTAATTTCTATTTGGTTGTATATGAACGTATATTACAAAAAAAATTACCTCTTAACACACAAGAATTCTTAAACATTGCAAATAAAATATAAAATATTATTTTTAAATTCGTCAGAGTTGCATATTTTTAACCAGCTAACATCGAGTTATCGAGTTTATAAATAAATTTTACAACAAAATAACTAAATTTTCTGGGAAAAATACAATTACAATTTCAATTGAATCTAAAATGTTGAAAAAATACGAATTTAATGTATTTTTTAACTTCAAATAAAAAGATTACTACGTTTTTACACATAGCCTATTTCAGTTGCATGTGTTTTGACCACTACTGTATATATATTATCGCGGTAAACGGCACTATTTAAAATTCATAATTCAAAACTAGCTGATTTGATTCCAACGTAATACTCGTGTCAATATGAATATGACAAATTATGTTTTTAAAAATTACCCAACAGGAATATTGGGTATGCATGCATACATTCGAAATTATTCTTTTTTTCAATTCTGTAATGAACATACAATAATATACAGTGCTTCGAGGTAGAAAGCCAGTACATTTTTTCAGTATGTGAGAAAAGATCAATTTATAATGGTATGGGTAATATCAACTCAATTGTTTGAGTAGAACAAAATCGATTTTATCGAGTAAAAAGTCAGTCGAAACAAAATGGTCAGCGTAGGTACTGGGACTAGCTACATGACATCAAAAAAACTAGTTTTTGTGGGTGTTGGGAGAGAATGTCTAAATATTTCCTCTTCTCTTTTGATTAAAAAATTAGTTGTTTTCCTTTAATATAACAAGTGACTCCTTCTCGCTTACTATAGGATAAAAAGGTAGTCAATTAGTTCCTCTTGCATTAGTCATAAAGAGGCATGTTAAGAATTAAACCGTCAATACGCGATAATGTGTGTACTCAAAATTTATGTTTTTATTTTATAAACTTGTGATAAAGCACTTATGATAACAACAGAGGGAAAGCCATCTATTGGAAATTGTTGGAAAATTCACTCAGTAAAGTTAAACAATAAAATTACAAAAAGTAAAGCCTTCGCTTAACTAACACGTTTTTATAAATTAGAAGAAAATTTTCGTATACGGCTAACCTATAAAGTCACAAAATATAAACTTATGAAAACTGAACTCGATCTTTTTAAAGATTTTTAGACTTTGTCTACGCATGATGGCAACATATACGTAATATGAAACAGCTATTTATAGCTTGATGCAATTTGGTGCAACAAATACAACAATATTATATATATACACTAGCATATACCCGCCTCTTCGTTAGCGAATATGGGAAGTATTTAAAAACCAATACCAAACATTAATATAAATTGCCATAACTTATATGGAAATCATGCAATCCAATGGAAATCTTATTACTTATTTCAGGATTCCATCTCTATCGGTTAGCTTTTAATCTAAACTGTACCAAATTAAGTGCCATTTAGTACACATTAGAGACATTTCCAAAACTTCCAACATAGCCCAATCCTACACCCCAACTGTAACTCCAAATTTCAAAATTCCAGCTGTATTGTTTCACCCAGCTCTATCTGTTCACCCAAATCCAAATGTGGTACCATTTTGTACACATTAGTATAAATGTCCAAAATATTCTAAGTAGCCCAATCTTACGTCCCAACAGTAACCCTAAGGCCAAATTTCAGGATTCCAGCTGTATTGGTTCACCAAAAATTTAATTTGTACCAAATTTAGTACACAATAGCACGAATTTCCAAAACTTTCTACAAGGCCAAACCCTACACCCCAAAAGTGATCCGAACGTCAAATTTCAAAATTCCATCTCAATCGGTTCACTCAAACCCGCATTTGGTACCATTTAGTACAAATTTCCAAAACTTCATCGGATCGGTTCAACCAAAATTTAAGTTGTACAAAATTTAGTACACATTAGTACGAATTTTCAAAATTCTCTACATACCATAATCCTACACCCCAACAGTGATCCTGACTCCAAATTGCATTGTTCCAGCTCTATCGGTTCTCCCAAATCCAAATTGTACCAATTATAGTACGATTTAGTACTTTTCGTACACATAAGTAAAAAAATTCCAAAACTACGTATATATTCCAATCCTACACTTCGACGGTAATATTAATTTAAATTTTCAAAATTCCAACTCGATTAAATTTGTACCGAATGTATTACCATATAGTACTTTTCGTATACATAACTACACGCTTCCAAAGCCAGCTCCCTATATATCGACCCTACTCCTCAACCTTAATTTGCATTCCAAATTTCAAGTTTTTAGTACATTTTAGTACTTTCTAGCTCTACCGGTTCGCCAAATAAAAATTGCATCACATTTAGTACTTTTCGTACCGTTCTAGTACGAATTTCCTAAAATCCAGCCGTATCTGTCACCTTTGACCAAGAATGACCCTCACCCAAAATTTCAAGATTCTATCTTCAGCCGTTTCGTCTGGGCGTCAGTCAATCACTTTACTCTTTTATTAGTATATATTTTTTAATGCTTACATATATTTTTAATTTGTCCTTTATTTTTCATTCCAGGCTTTTATGAATTATATATGCTCGAATTTCCGTATGATGACAATCGAAAACGATATACAAATTATTTGAAAATATGGCAGGACTGCCGATAACGATCAATATATATTTTGGAATTATCCTGATCGCTACATCGGAAACTAAAGCACACATTTATGGAATTCATGGAAAATAAGTTTAAATATAGTCATATAATTTAGACATCAAAAGCCGGAATTGTCATTTGAGATTCGGATTTAATTCTTTCCCAATATGTTTATAACGGTAGTCCAATGCTAAGTAAGCTTTTTATTCCTTTCACCTTTAAATTTTTGATTCCCTTTGCAACACTGGGAAAAAAATCTATGTCGAAATCACGATAGTGATCGCAATATTTAAGATAGAGATTTGATTGTATGTTTCGTAATGAAAATGAGATATATCGGGGAATTTTGTACACGGGTTTCAACCGAATATTCTGTAATTTCGGTATTTTGGGTTTCAATGTATAGCGAACCTATTAACTGAAAATTATTAATATTGTTTTTACTTGTTATTATTTGTCCTTATTTTATATATGGGTAATTGGATATTAGTATCAAAATTCTATGAATAGACAAAAACTCGATTCATAATGTCTTCTAAATTCCCATCTGTCAAAAATGTAAGTGCATTCTATCAATTATCGCGTGTCCATTCAATGATATACTTCTCAATTCATTTTTGTATTCTCACATAAAATAGCTTCAATTCAATGTCAATCCAATTAAAAAAATAATTTTGAAAATTTTCAATAATTGACAAATGAAGGAATAATGGAATGACATGATACCTATTTTCGTCAAAAATATCTCAAAACAACAACTACATGGTGCAATCAAAATAGATCTATACTAAATTCGTGGAAATGCAAATATGCTTCATAATATATTTTTGCAAATTTTTCGCGGTTTTCGATTTTTTCTCACCTTTTAAACCTTCCCTGGAGCTCCACGAACATTTCAAGACTAAGATAAGAAAAATCCGTTCAGCGGTTCTCGAATAACAAATAAAGAATAATGAATTTACTAAAAATACTATTTGTTTTTATTTACGGATACAACAAATATGGTAAGTATACATGCCCCTACGCATGCGACATAATTTGTGTGATGACGTCACAAGTTTTCATTCAACTGGTTGTATGCATTTTTTGCGCAAATTTCACAAAAATACCAGGCGTCCAGAAACAAATAGAAAGTAACCCGCAAAAAAATATGTAAAAAATTTTTTAGGCGCTCGAATTTTTTCGCGAGTGTTGCCAGACCAACATTTTCGTAATTTACATTCTACTTCATTCTGGGCGCCTGGTATTTCTGTGAAATTTACGCAAAATTGTACCAAATTTTTGGGATTTTTTTGTTTCAAATTCATTGGGAGGTATATTTAATAAGGTAGCCGCATCGGCCCAGCTGTTGGACAAATAAATGTCAAAAATGTTGTTGTAATGTTGAACCAAAAAATTAAAAAACAAAATTATAAATGAAAATCTCCGAATTTCTAATAGCTTTTTTTTGGCAATACTTTTATTAACATTTTCTACAAGAATTTGTGTAAAAAAATCTTGTCAATCTGTTTGTTTTGGCAAAATATTTTTGACATATCAAAATACAACAACCGATGTTTGTTGTAGAAATTCGCCGATGCGGCTACCTTGTATATCTACCTTGGGAGCGATTATTGTGACATTGGGCGTTATTGTTACTAATAAACTAATATTGTGAACCCCCACAAAGAGATTTTTTTAGAAGTCCATAAATGGACACAAATGTTTAGTATTTTTTTTTTAATCTGTTTATTGGTTTTATTTCAATAAACGAAGGAGGTACATGAAGAAATAACTCAACTACATACACTATTTACTTAATAGTACTTAATACAATGGTAGTGTAGAGTAACAAATTGATGAACGATGTCAGGCTCAGCTAGATATTTTCTTTCGGAAATTGCTCAAATCAGAACAAGTAGATAGAAAATTTAACTAATTGGCAAACAGCGGGCTTTTAGCTCCGTAACATGTACCAGGTTTAATATTCGCAACAACATTTTTGAACTCATATCAGGAAATAGATTTCAAAAAATTCAACATAACTGATTTGGTAGTCCTTAAAGAAAGATGGATGGAATTTTGCAGCAATGGATAGGGGGAATTCTGTAGTTTTATATATTTATTACACCTATAAAGGTGTTTTTTTAGCTATTATCTTTTTGGCAACACTGTTTTTAACAGTTTACACACATCTCGTGTTTTGTTTTTCTGTCATACATCTTCAGTTTGGTCCATAATTTAACGTTGAATCGTATATAATCATCAACGCTTTCAAATGATTGAATTTCATAACTAAAATGCGTGCTTTGTTAAGAAAGTTCATTGCGCGTTTCTTCAATTTTATGGCTGTATAATCGATCCATTGAATTGTATTGTACCCATATTCCAAACCTATCTCAATATTCCAAACCTACTTTCAAATATTAATCATAAGTCCAAATTTAAGAATTCCAGCTCTGCCTGTTCACCAAATTGTACCAGATTTGGTACCATTCTGCACTTTTCCTACACTCCCACGGTAACCTAAGTTGCCACATTCAGGATTCTATTTCTACCCGTTCACCAAAGTCCAAATTGGACCAAATTTTGTGCTTCTCGTACCCATAAGTACGAATTTCCAAAACTACTTCAGTCAGGCACTCCAATAATAACCTTAAGTCCACATTTAAAGATTCCAGCTCTATTCGATAACCAACATCCAAATTCAGTACCATTTATTACATTTCGTAGATGTAAGCACGAGTTTCTAAAACTTCCTCAATTCCACACTGCAACAGTAATTTTAATCATAAATCTCAATCATGTGCAATAAAACGGCATATACATTAGAACTTTTTACCAGGTTAACCTACTTTTTGAGGATTTATTTGACATATATGCAAAGGAATTGACAATTGAAACCCACTGGGTTAACGAAATCCGGAGAAATGTAAACGTACTATAACAGTAATTTTATTTTAAAATATAAATTTCCCATCTCTATCATTTCATTCAAATCTAATTTGTACTAAACTTAGTACCATTTAGTGCACATAATTGCGAATTTTTAAAACTCCAAATTTCAGGATTTCCGCTCACACAAAATGAATTGTACCATATAGTGCTAGTGAAAATACTACCTTAATTCTGTAATTTTCATTCGAGATTTAAATTTTCCATCTCTATACGTTAACAAAAATCTAAATTGTACCAAATTTTGTGCCATTTAGTACACGTAATGACGAAATTTCAAAACTACTGATATTTCTCAATCCTGCACTCCAAGTGTAAGGTTAATTCAAAATTTCAGAATCTCAGCCCTATCCGTTCACACAAAAGCAATTTGTAAACTGGTACCAAATTTATTATTATTTCTTTCTATATTTAATAATAATTTTAATTCCAAAATTCTGGAGTCCAGATCTATACGTTCACACATAATCATGTTGTACCAAATATAGTACCGTTTAGTACACATATGTAATATGCTTCCATATTTCAATTCTATATTCCAACAGCAACCATTAATTCAAATTTTAGATTTCCAGCTCTCTGAAAATTGTACCAAAAATGTGTCTATAGCTCAATCTTCAATAGCAATCATAATTCCAAATTTCAAACAATGTAATTGATATGAATTAAAAGCCCAACCACAGCACACGGATGCATTAACAAATTCTGCGGTAAACGTATTACTCATAGAATGAACATTTTGGGAGTTTTAAATAATGGTTTATTTGAAACGCAGTTAACCAACCTCATCAAAACAGCCATGATTATCGGTACCTCAACGATTATCTGTCATCAACAGAGAATACCAATCGCAAAAGAAGAAGCAGAAAGCTAAAATACTTTGCCGCAAACACAATAATGAATTGTTGTTTAAATAAAGAAAACATAATTCAGGCCGCCAGCGTCTAAACATTTAAATAAGTGTTTTATTTTTACAAACCACCACCAGTTCCTAATTAGCAACACGTAAGTATCGCCTGTATACTTCTTGTGTTATATAATATTCATATTTATTGTTGTTCGTATTTGTGCAACGAATACTTTCGGCTCTAAAGCTACTCTGTAAATTTAGAACCCCTACAAGTCCATACGCCTGTATCGGAACTTGTAATTCAAAGCCTTCAGGCCCTTCAATAAAAATTAATTTGCTGCTTCAAACTTTCCCAGCAGGCAAATCGAGCAAATTGAATAAGAGAAGATAATTTATATTTTAATGGGTAACTTTTAAAAACCTAATTTGTCATATCGAAATTGACGCGAGCATTACGTTCAAATTAAATCAGGTGAATATTGCAGTTCCTTATGTAATTCTACTATGATAAATACAACGGAAACATTTTTGCTTTAGTTTTTTTTTTTTGCTTATTGGTTTTGTAAATACAATTAAGTACATAATAACAACAATGTACAAATTAAGTGTATAAATATAGGTATGCATATGTGTATAGAGGCAGTATATAATTGTAACATTTGTTCTACTTATGTATAAGTACAATATTGTTTTTCTAATTTTATAAACAAAATCACATTTCACAACGATTTATTCGATTTATCACAAGATTCTTGCATTCTTAATTTGTAGTTTTCCTCCGCAGCTTGAAGTAATGCGGATGCTGTTGCCAAACCTGTATGGTCAACTAAATTGCGTAGGAAACCTCCGGGTTTCTGTAACAACTCGAATGGATGACCCAACTCGACCGCTTGACCGGCGTCCATTACCAATATGCGATCGCAATCCATAACGGTATGTAAACGATGAGCTATTGTTAAGACGGTACATTTAGAGAATTTTGTGCGTATTGTCTTTTGTATAAGTTTATCCGTCCTATAAAAATAAATAATACTCTTTAATAATTGAAGAAACAATAATCATATATCGAACTTCCTCTTTAAATGAAGAAAATACCAATAGAAATTAAAAAAAATAATAATAAATTATCCAAATTTGGAATTGAGGCACTAAATTTCAACAGACAATTTTAGATATAAAATTTCAATCGAAAGCCCGAATCAGTCCAATCATGAATAGCAATTATGTAAGGGATTTATTTATTTTCATGATTTCCTATCGTCCTATCATGAATAAAAATAAGAAAATTTTCGCTTACAACATTCCACATTGTTTATTTTATAAAAATTCCATTGGTTTGTTTTGGGTTTTCAATAACAAAAGAAAATTAAACAATATCGAATGTTGTTAAAAGTTACATGCAATGTTAAAGTGTCTACCGATCAACAGCTTATTGATTTGGTAAAAAGCACAAAAAAACATTTTCAAATATTTAGTATATTTTTATGTATTCACTTTTGTATTTTATTTCATATTTTTTTTGAAAATTTGGAGTAGTTCATGTATTGTTGTTAATGATATGATTAAGTGATATACTGTTAATTTTAAGCTTTTGGAGTAGTCCATGTAAAGAAGTTTTTGGAATCGCTCATGGCCCTTTGGGCTAGGTTCTTGTTTATGAAATAAATTGAAATTGAAAATTAACAACAAATTATGTCTTTTTCTCAATTTATAGATCATCGAAAATGTGTTTTGAATTTCTTATGGATATTCATGATGGGGCTGAATAAGAACTATACTCTCTGATAAAATAATACAGTTGGTATAATACGTATGTTATAATAATTGTAAATTATGTACTTTTACATATACACAACTGCTTCTTTGTTTTTTTGGTAACTAATATGGGAATAAAATAAATAGTAAAACTCACTCTGGATCCACATTTGCCGTCGCTTCATCCAATATTAGTAGTTTATTCTTTCTTAGTATTGCCCTTGCCAAACAGACCAATTGCCTCTGTCCCACGCTGAAATTAGATCCACCGTCGTACATACGGCAATTAAGTCCCCCTATTAACGTTGAAACATGTCCTTTAAGTTCAACCTCCTCTAGTGCTTTCCACATATCAACATCATTGCATTCATCTAATGGATCCAAATTGTACCGCAATGTACCAGAAAATAGGACGGGATCTTGAGGTATTATTGATATATTACTTCTCAAATCGTACAGGCCCAATTTTTCTATGTTAATGCCATCAATATATATTGCACCTTCGTTACACGCCAAACGAAATATGGATTGGACAATTGAGGACTTGCCTGCACCCGTCCTACCAACAATGCCAATTTTTTCATTTGGTTGTGTAGCAAAATTCAAATCTTTCAAAACATAACCGTCCTTCGGGCTGTATTTAAATTTGAAATTTACGAACTCAATGCGGCCTTCACTAGGCCACTCACCCTTCGGCTTGTTTTGTTCTTCTGTTTCCATTGAAGGTTCTGGAGGTTGCAATGTGTACTCCAATATGCGTTCGACACTAGTCATTTGATTCTCCAGTTCTGCCGTTTGACGCATACCCCACTGGCACATCCCAATTGTTGTTATTGAATGTAAAATGGCCAAGCCCACGTCGCCGCTATTGAAGTCTGCACTCAATACTAGGAAACTAAATGTTACAACGCTTATGTAGAACACACAAATCACATCTGTCCACAACGCAAAGGCACGCGTACAAGAAAAAAACAGAAACCATGCTGACGTGTTTGCATTTTGATAGCCATGGAACTCCGCTTCTAAGGCATGTTCGGCTTCCAAGGCTCTTATTGTTGAAAGTCCTTGAAATGTCTGATTTGTGAGAGAATATACTGGACTACGAGCTGAAAGATGCAAAGTATTCAGTGTATATATATATATATATATATGTTTTATTACACATATATGTAGTGTAATAAAACAAACATCAATAGCTTAAATAATAAGCTATGAATTATTTATTCTGAAATACTAATGTAATATACATACATATTGATTCCAAACGCTTCACACTGCGACTTGTCTTTATATACACAAAACGTATGCCCACTAAGCATACTAATATCACAAATGCAGGTATTAAAAGCCAGAAGTTGGCGATAGCCACAATTAGTAGAACGCCAGATATATCGATTGCGAACTAAAATCATACAATGTAACATTAAATCGAAATTAAAATAGAAACACATTATCAAAAATACCGTACTAACCGATAAACAATCCATTAGAGTGTGTGGTAAATCAGCATCGACTGTCCGAATGTCTTTTGAAAATCTGTTAAGTATTCGTCCAGAGGGATTTGTATTGAAGAAGTACATGCTTGTGCGAGTAATGCCCCGAAATAGACGATCGTGTAATTTTAGGGAAATTCTTAGGCACATTTTATAGAAGCCAAATGTTCTCAACAAATATACAATTAGCGTTGAACCTAGCATTGCTGAATATATAACCACACGTTTATGTCGTTCATGATCGTCATGGCCACCACTTTCATTTAAGGATGTTGTGTAATTTCCAATGCCCGATACGGTATCATTTATTGTGCGACCAATATGTTCTTCCCATATAACCCTGAAATATAAAATAACGGGGTATTTAAAACAAAATAATATAATGTTATCGGTTTTAATTTCACCGAGCCCCGTTTAGGACAAAAATATAATTTTTGTAACCGCGACAAAATTATTTAAGTGTTTGGATGTGTAATCCCTAAAATTATTATGCACATTCCATACAAACAACCATACAATCAAAATGTCTACGGAAAACGAATTTCTTTAAATTTCAAATGGGTAAATAAGAATAAAAATAAACTGTAACTTTTACCATATTCAGTTTTGTTTTTATGTCTCTTTCATGACATAATTCATGGTACAATTATAAAAGGTAACAGCAAATCCCAGCTGATTTGATTCCAACGTAATACTAGTGTCAATATGAATTTGACAAATTATGTTTTTAAAAATCACCCAACAGGAAAATTGGGAACGCATACAATTTGAAATTGTTCATTATTAAATGTGCTCCTGTATTCAATTTACTCAATCTGCCTGCTGGGAAAGTTTCAGGAAGCAAATCTTTCTTCAAGGAATAACTCGCTATTCCCAGCATTTTCATATGTGTTACACATATATGTGGCAATGGCTCAATTATAGGAAAGATGTGGAAGCGATAGAAATATACATTTGAAAGATTTTCATTCATGTTTTTCAATTTTTATTTTGAGGATTCGAAAATATTTCATTTTCAAAATAAAAATAATTTGATGATAATTTGTTTGTTTGTTTACATTTTCTGTCAAATGAGTTGACACTAGTAGAACTTACAAAAACAAATTTCCATGTGGTTGTTGTATCGTTTTTTGTACAACAACACTTGCTGTTACCTTCTATTATTATACCATGGACATAATTATACAAGGTAAGGCCCCCAAGGCACACCATAGGGTACCTTGACTGTTTTAGTACTTTTGCAGCATGACATAATTATGGAAGGTAGTCTCATTTGAGAAATTGATATTGGCAACTCTTTTTAATATGGAATTCACAAAGTTACCTATAATTCAACGAAGCGTACAAAGATATTCAACTTCCCCACTATGGCAAAATTTTTTGTACGGCCGTATTTCCCAAATACGTCGAATCCTCTTAGCGAACTAAACAAAATCGAGAAATAAATTAAGAAATTATAAATTGTGTTCAAATATTTCATATTCTTATTGAAAAAAATTATATTTCTTTATGTTTTGTCTCTTTTTTCAACAAAAGAAAAAACAAAACTACGTTCTGTCATAGTTGAATTTTTTCAACTTTGAAAATTTTTACGTCGACGTATTTCGGTAACATTCATATAAATACATGTGTTCTACTTTTGTCGTGAAAAACGTCGAACGAGCTAGTTGAATTTTAGGTAAGGCTGTCATATATCAATTTCAAATAAAATGGAAAATAAATTCCATAACATTTTTGGTCTGTTCCCGTACTGCAAGAATCTACTAGATCTTACTATTTTCTTCGATGTCATAAAGGAAAATACGTTATCCTAGTACAAAATCGAAGATTCTTGCAGTACGGGAACAGACCATTTATGTGTGTCAATCGGCATATTTTCAATAAATTGAACAAAATATACTTTCTAAAGCGTAACATTCCTCGGAAGATTTAACATGGTTGTTAGAACTTATATTTAAAAGTTTTAGATGCAGGGAACTTCAAAATATTTATAAATATAAATGATTTACCAATTTTTGCCACTGAACACATGATATACGTATATTTTGAAGAAAGATATTTTCATTTAAATTTTAAAAGCTGAATGAATTTATGAAAAAATTGGAAACATATGACAGCATGAGACTACCTTGTATAATTATGAGACTACCTTGTATATTTGAAAATTGAACACATAAAAAAAACAAAAATTTTAAAATAACAAAATTATAAGGCTTCAGAACAAAAAGTGTTCAATGGTGCCCCCACACCCCTACACAAAGCTTTACTTGGCTAATTATTTTTTATACATTATGCCAATACGTAATACGTAAATATATGACAATACTCTAAAAATGTACCTTAAGAATATATCCAAAAACAAAAAAATTAGGTTCTAGATAAGATAGACGTAAACAATTTATATATGAGGTCAACAAATCTCAGTTTTTGTCACTGATAAAAAAAATTCATACGCTCTGGGCTCAAACATAAAAGTGCATTATTGATGATTCTAAAAATCAAATAATCAGAATGTCTAAGAAGACGTTCCGAGCACTTTGCCGGGGTAATTACTATTTTCTTCGATGTCATAAAGGAAAATACGTTATCCTAGTACAAAATCGAAGATTCTTGCAGTACGGGAACAGACCATTTATGTGTGTCAATCGGCATATTTTCAATAAATTGAACAAAATATACTTTCTAAATCGTAACATTCCTCGGAAGATTTAACATGGTGGTTAGAACTTATATTTAAAAGTTTTAGATGCAGGGAACTTCAAAATATTTATAAATATAAATTATTTACCAATTTTTGCCACAGAACACATGATATACGTATATTTTGAAGAAAGATATTTTCATTTATATTTTAAAAGCTGAATGAATTTATGAAAAAATTGGAAACATATGACAGCATGAGACTACCTTGTATAATTATGAGACTACCTTGTATATTTGAAAATTGAACACATAAAAAAAAAAAATTTTTAAAATAACAAAATTATAAGGCTTCAGAACAAAAAGTGTTCAAAGTGTTCAACCCCTACACAAAGCTTTACTTGGCTAATTATTTTTTATACATTATGCCAATACGTAATACTTAAATATATGACAATACTCTAAAAATGTACCTTAAGAATATATCCAAAAACAAAAAATAGGTTCTAGATAAGATAGACGTAAACAATTTATATATGAGGTCAACAAATCTCAGTTTTTGTCACTGATAAAAAAAATTCATACGCTCTGGGCTCAAACATAAAAGTGCATTATTGATGATTCTAAAAATCAAATAATCAGAATGTCTAAGAAGACGTTCCGAGCACTTTGCCGGGGTAATGCTAAAATCTTAAAATTAAATAGGCAAATAATTGAATAAATGGGCAAAGCGAACTGGAAAGCGTGAAAGAAGAATCTTTCTATAAAGAACTAATTTGCTTAGTCCCTTCTTGTTCGCTACAATCGTAATTCAATCGTAATAAATATATACGTACCACCGGGAAAGGAAGTAGTCAACGCCATTTAGCATTACGCGAGCGCATATGAAAAGGCCAACTATTAAAACTAGTAAAAATGTACTCTCAAGTGCCTGGAAATAGGATAAATATACGTCTAACTTCACCGAACCAACAGCTTGCGCTTCTTTGTTGGCATCTTCGACGGGCGTTTCATCCGGCCTTAATACTGGATGGTAATGGTCTGTACTTTTTTCCGAATCACTCCGAGACATAACACTGACTTCATCTGCAGCACCTTCGCCGTTTGTTCCTGGTCCGCAATCGTGATGGGTTTGCGCCAAAAATTGAAATTGTTTTGATTTCTGCAACTGCTGATAACTTCCTTGGGCTACTATATTGCCTGCGCCCATAAGTAACAGATGTTTAACATCGAAAAGGTATTGCAGTTGATGTGTGACTAGTACCCGTATTTTATTTGATAAGAAGTCATTAACACATCTCTCAAATATATGCTTTCCGACGTTTGTGTCAACGGCAGACAAAGGATCGTCTAGGAGATATATGTCTGCTTTGCGGTAAACAGCTCTAGCCAAATTTATTCGTGCTTTCTGACCTCCACTTAAACTAACGCCGCGCTCACCAATCATTGTCAAATCTCCTCTTGGCATTAATTCGAGATCTCTTTCCAACGCACATACCTTTAAAACTCGTTTGTATCGCCTCTCATTAAAGTCCTCCACAAACACCACATTGTCTCGTACAGTTCCCTCAAAAACCCACGGCTCCTGGGAGCAGTACGATATTTTTCCGTTAACCAACACTTCTCCAGAATCAATTTGCACTTCTCCCAATAGTACGTTAAGAAAAGTCGATTTACCAGCGCCAACCGGCCCAACCACAGCCGCCAGACTTCTATCTTTAATTTCGCAATTTAATTTTTCTACTGCTTGATTTGAATAGCTACCTGACGCTGTACATTCCCAACTCGCGTTTACATCGCGTAGTATAATATTTTTGTTGGGGGATTCAAGATCAACAATCCTTGTTTTTCTAACGGGACTCGGTGCCTCAGTAGACCCATTATCACACTTTCCAATACGGTCACTGTGCTGCAATCGACTCTTATTGTTGTTTGTTAAATACTTTCTTACATATTTATTTTTCCTTTTCTTTTCTAATTGTAGCGGTGCCTCAGCCTGGTCGCCATCTAATAGAAATTCTTTACATCTGCGTGCCGAAACACAGGCTTCGGCTAAGAATGTAATGGAGAGGGGCCAAAAATGGACCATAGAATCATTCAACATATTGAAGTATGACGAAACTGTATACACTCGTTTTGCTGTCAAGGCGTCACCCAAATAGACATATGATACCAATGCCATAAACACTGACAGAGGCGATATCATGGAAGTACAGCTTAAAGCGGCATGGATATACGACGTCCCGCGAATAGCCTTAACCTCCTTTAGACGCACCTCTGCAACAACTTTTGCAAATGATTTCTCCCATGCGTACATTTTTATCACCTGTATCCCCTGAATTATTTCGTTCATCAATTTCACCCGTATGTCAGTTCGCTCCGCTGTTTTCTGACGGTAATAGGCGGCCTTCTTTGCGGCCCATGCCTGTAGTGGAATAAAACTTAACATAAAAGCGACACCAATTACAGCAGAAATACCAATTTCACGATACATTAAATATCCTATTAAAACAGATTCTGCTGGGCCCTTCCACACGTCGTGCAGAAAACATAAGGCCACATCGAATCTTCCCAAATCGTTTGAAAGAATGTTAATCGCTCGTCCTCGCAATGCATCATTGGAAGCACTTTTCGAAAGTTTTAGACATTTCCGATATATGAGACCGGATAATGCTAGACGAATTTTCGTGCCCACTTGAAATATGTAGAATATAAAGGGGTGGAACGTCAGCACAGGAATAATGGAGCACAAAACGATACCGCCGGCAAACAAATAAGCGTTTTCTTTGCTTATAGAATGTTGACCACTAGCAAAATATGCGACGAGTCCACCTAGAAATAGGGGCTGCATTGCCCTGTAAGTATACCAAAAATTAAGTTTATACTCAAGCCCTCAAATACACGTAGAATATTTGACTTACTTGGTTGCAGTTTCACATATTGAATACAGCACACCTAGCGGTAAAAACACCATACCATACGCTTTGACGATCATGCGAACCACGCTAGGATTCTTCTTTGTTCGTTCATTCTCCCACAACCGACTGAACTTTTCCGTGACCCGCTCACTATCCAAATTTTTGCGGTGCTGATAAAGCTCTTCATCTTCCAATGGTCCCTTAAGGCCCCGCCGAAAGAGATCTTTCATCCACCTGCAAACAACAATTATAAATTTGTAATATTGACATGTACATACATAATTATTTAATTTTTAATCCAAAATTAATAAATTGAACAATAAAATGACCAAATATCTTGCAGTTAAAATATATGAAAATGATCAACATTAAAAAGCATGCAGTTCGCAGAAATCGTTGAAATCAGTTGATGCGCATGTTTTCCCTTACAACGAGCCAATCTCTTCCAAAAAAATTGAATTTTTTTGATGTTTCATTCAGCGATTAAAGTGTACCGCCTGACGCATTTTACTATGCAAAAACCCTTACAATGGATATATATTACGTAACGTGCATAAGTTGTTTATGCGCATCCGATTTTCGTAATCGTGAAAATACACAAAAGTACACCTATTTTAAAAGGATTGGTTAAGATCCGCGGATGTGCCGCCACAATTAATTTTTACATATATTAACACAGATTTGCGAATATGATAACTTGCAAAATCAATTAAATAAACGAGATTATATACGCGAATTTGTCAAAATAAGTATTTGCTGTTTTTTTCTATATTCTATATTCAATATCCGCCGTTTTATTGTCCGGAATTGAACATAGCTGGGCTAATTAGATTCGGCACGTAAAAAAAAACTAAAATCATCATTAAATTTATACAAAAAATAGGTTGTTTATAAAAATGTTCGCACTAAATTATCGTTTTTGGAATCCAATTGCAAAGAAGCTACGGTGAGCACATTCAAAATATATACACTAAACGAAGCAAAATCACAAATTCTACAATCCTATAATCAGTTAAAGCCATTATCTGATTGCGAGTCCTGGTTATAAGAAAAAAATCAAATAAGACCGAAAATTCGGCTTCAAAATGTTAGCATCCGTTTTTATAATGAGAACATTAAATCGTATCGTAAATTTTAAAAAGGTGTATCCCAAAAAGAAATATCTGAAAAGTATAATGTCCATAAATCAACAGCATCCCGTGTTATAAAAAGAGGGAAACACAAAGACAGTACATAGTGGTGGAAGAAAACGTACGACTATTCCAAAAGTGGAGTAGTATAATTATATAATAGTATAATTAATAATAACATCATATAACATCCACAGAAATTGAATATATCTAAGCAAACGAAATATATCTTATAGCCCAAACAATAGATATCCAATGAAAATTGGTGTGTGCTTGATTGGCCTACACAGTCACCTGACCTAACTCTTATAGAGAACCTTTGGGAAATTGTATAACGAAAAATTTGGAATCAAATTAAAAAAATAAGGATATCTATGATGCCCTGAATGATGAGAGGAATAACATCCCAAACGACATAGTTGATCATTTAATCGACTTCATGCCAATAATTGGTCTGTTCCCGTACTGCAGGAATCTACTATATTTTACTATTTTCTTCGATATCATAGGAAAATTCGTTATCGTAGTAAAAAGTAGTAGATTCTTGCAGTACGGGAACGGACCAATTATTGGCATGAAGTCGATTAAATGATCAACTATGTCGTTTGGGATGTTATTCCTCTCATCATTCAGGGCATCATAGATATCCTTATTTTTTTAATTTGATTCCAAATTTTTCGTTAATTAACCTACATGGTTATGATATCGATTACTAACAAAAAATAAAAACTTTTTAAAATATCCGAACAAAGTAGTTCACTCTCAGAATTACGTACATGAATTAACCCGTTCATACAACACTATTCATAATTCATGTCATCAGAGTTTTTTATTTCAAACTTTTTGTTTCTTGTTTTACACCCATGGTATAATAATAGAAGGTAACAGCAAGTGTTGTTATACAAAAAACGATACAACAACCACATGGAAATTTGTTGTTGTAAGTTCTACTAGTGTCAACTCATTTGACAGAAAAATGTAAACAAACAAATTATCATCAAATTATTTTTATTTTGAAAATGAAATATTTTCGAATCCTCAAAATAAAAATTTAAAAACATGAATGAAAATCTATCAAATTTATATTTCTATCGCTTCCACATCTTTCCTATAATTGAGCCATTGCCATATATATGTGTAACACATATGAAAATGCTGGGAATAGCGAGTTATTCCTTGAAGAAAGATTTGCTTCCTCAAACTTTCCCAGCAGGCAGATTGAGTAAATTGAATACAGGAGCACATTTAATAAAGAACAATTTCTAATTGTATGCGTTCCCAACTTTCCTGTTGGGTGATTTTTAAAAACATAATAGGGATCTAAATAATACATAGGTATCTAAATAGACTATGACTATAGTATGAACCCATTGAACAACGTACAAAAGTCGGTGTTCGCTCAGACAATTTTGTATGGGGAACAAAGTAATTACTTCATAATTAAGGGTCGAACAACGAATGAGAGAGCGAACAACGCTCGTCTGTACATGGCATTAGAATATTCTTTAACAGCCTTACCTAAAATTCAACTAGCTCGTTCGACGTTTTTCACCACAAAAGTAAAACACATGTATTTATATGAATGTTACCGAAATACGTCGAACGTACAAAATTTCAAGTTGAACAATTTCAACTTTGACAGAACGTATTTTTAATTTTTTTTCTTTTGTTGAAAACAAAAACAAAACATTCTGGAAATTTGAAATTTCGAATGGAAACTAAAAATATGTGGATTAATTTAATAAATTTTCAATTTTGTTTTGCGGTTTGTATTATTTGTTTGAAGATATGGATTCGACGTATTTGGGTAATACGGCCGTAAACAACATTTTGCCATAGTGGGGAAGTTGAATATTTTTGTACGCCCCGTCGGATTTTAGGTAACGTTGTAACAAATTCAAAATTTCTAACAACGTTACCTAAAATTCAACGAAGCGTGCAAAAATATTCAACTTCCCCACTATGGCAAAATTTTTTGTACGGCCGTATTACCCAAATACGTCAAACCCATTTCTCTTAGCGAACTAAACAAAATCGCGAAATTAACTTAAGAAATTAAAAAAGGTGTTCAAATATTTCACATTCTTATTGTAAAAATTATATTTCTTTATGTTTTTTCTATATTCTATATTCAATATCCGCCGTTTTATTGTCCGGAATTGAACATAGCTGGGCTAATTAGATTCGGCACGTAAAAAAAAAACTAAAATCATCATTAAATTTATACAAAAAATAGGTTGTTTATAAAAATGTTCGCACTAAATTATCGTTTTTGGAATCCAATTGCAAAGAAGCTACGGTGAGCACATTCAAAATATATACACTAAACGAAGCAAAATCACAAATTCTACAATCCTATAATCAGTTAAAGCCATTATCTGATTGCGAGTCCTGGTTATAAGAAAAAAATCAAATAAGACCGAAAATTCGGCTTCAAAATGTTAGCATCCGTTTTTATAATGAGAACATTAAATCGTATCGTAAATTTTAAAAAGGTGTATCCCAAAAAGAAATATCTGAAAAGTATAATGTCCATAAATCAACAGCATCCCGTGTTATAAAAAAGAGGGAAACACAAAGACAGTACATAGTGGTGGAGGAAAACGTACGACTATTCCAAAAGTGGAGTAGTATAATTATATAATAGTATAATTAATAATAACATCATATAACATCCACAGAAATTGAATATATCTAAGCAAACGATATATATAAAAGTCTCAACCCAAGATATACAAAAGGGCTCAGTAAAACATGGTGGAGGCAACATTATGGTGTGGGGGTGTTTTTCCGGACAACGTCAATTGTCCCGATTCATAAAATAATGGAATTATGTTGTTATGTTGATTACCAAAGTAGTTTATCTGACGTAATGTTGCCTTAGGCATCTTGGAATATGCCTCTTCCATAGGTGATTCGACGCGATCGGGTCCTTATAGCCCAAACAATAGATATCCAATGAAAATTGGTGTGTGCTTGATTGGCCTGCACAGTCACCTGACCTAACTCTTATAGAGAACCTTTGGGAAATTGTATAACGAAAAATTTGGAATCAAATTAAAAAAATAAGGATATCTATGATGCCCTGAATGATGAGAGGAATAACATCCCAAACGACATAGTTGATCATTTAATCGACTTCATGCCAATAATTGGTCTGTTCCCGTACTGCAGGAATCTACTATATTTTACTATTTTCTTCGATATCATAGGAAAATTCGTTATCGTAGTAAAAAGTAGTAGATTCTTGCAGTACGGGAACGGACCAAATATGTGCAGAAGTCATTAACCTACATGGTTATGATATCGATTACTAACAAAAAATAAAAACTTTTTAAAATATCCGAACAAAGTAGTTCACTCTCAGAATTACGTACATGAATTAACCCGTTCATATAACACTATTCATAATTCATGTCATCAGAGTTTTTTATTTCAAACTTTTTGTTTCTTGTTTTACACCCATGGTATAATAATAGAAGGTAACAGCAAGTGTTGTTGTACAAAAAACGATACAACAACCACATGGAAATTTGTTGTTGTAAGTTCTACTAGTGTCAACTCATTTGACAGAAAAATGTAAACAAACAAATTATCATCAAATTATTTTTATTTTGAAAATGAAATATTTTCGAATCCTCAATATAAAAATTTAAAAACATGAATGGAAATCTATCAAATTTATATTTCTATCGCTTCCACATCTTTCCTATAATTGAGCCATTGCCATATATATGTGTAACACATATGAAAATGCTGGGAATAGCGAGTTATTCCTTGAAGAAAGATTTGCTTCCTCAAACTTTCCCAGCAGGCAGATTGAGTAAATTGAATACAGGAGCACATTTAATAAAGAACAATTTCTAATTGTATGCGTTCCCAACTTTCCTGTTGGGTGATTTTTAAAAACATAATAGGGATCTAAATAATACATAGGGATCTAAATAGACTATGACTATAGTATGAACCCATTGAACAACGTACAAAAGTCGGTGTTCGCTCACACAATTTTGTATGGGGAACAAAGTAATAACTTCATAATTAAGGGTCGAACAACGAATGAGAGAGCGAACAACGCTCGTCTGTACATGGCATTAGAATATTCTTTAACAGCCTTACCTAAAATTCAACTAGCTCGTTCGACGTTTTTCACCACAAAAGTAAAACACATGTATTTATATGAATGTTACCGAAATACGTCGAACGTACAAAATTTCAAGTTGAACAATTTCAACTTTGACAGAACGTATTTTTAATTTTTTTTCTTTTGTTGAAAACAAAAACAAAACATTCTGGAAATTTGAAATTTCGAATGGAAACTAAAAATATGTGGATTAATTTAATAAATTTTCAATTTTGTTTTGCGGTTTGTATTATTTGTTTGAAGATATGGATTCGACGTATTTGGGTAATACGGCCGTAAACAACATTTTGCCATAGTGGGGAAGTTGAATATTTTTGTACGCCCCGTCGGATTTTAGGTAACGTTGTAACAAATTCAAAATTTCTAACAACTTTACCTAAAATTCAACGAAGCGTGCAAAAATATTCAACTTCCCCACTATGGCAAAATTTTTTGTTTCTTTTTTTCAACAAAAGAAAAAAACAAAACTACGTTCTGTCATAGTTGAAATTCTAACAACGTTACCTAAAATTCAACGAAGCGTACAAAAATATTCAACTTCCCCACTATGGCAAAATGTTTGTAAAATCGCGAAATTAACTTAAGAAATTAAAAAAGGTGTTCAAATACTTCATATTCTTATTGAAAAATTATATTTCTTTATGTTTTGTTTCTTTTGTTCAACAAAAGAAAAAAAAACAAAACTACGTTCTGTCATAGTTGAATTTTTTCAACTTTGAAAATTCGTACGTCGACGTATTTCGGTAACATTCATATAAATAAATGTGTTCTACTCAAGGTATATTAAGAAGGTAACCGTATCAAACCAGGTGATTGTAACATTAAATGTCACAACAATTTTAATACGACGTAAAATAAAAAAAAAATAGAAATTGAAAACATTTCAAAATAAGGAACAAAAAAGGAGAAAAATAATCGACATCGATACTGGCCATTGGGAGGAAACATTGGGATTTCCAAATGATGACCATATGGCCGTAAAGAAGATTTCGGGATGGAACCATAACTTTTCAAACGATTATCTCTCATATCTCTCCTATTTATAGAAGATTTGTCGAAGGTCTGGCTTTATAAGATTATAGGTTTTTCTTCGATTAGATTAATTTATTGGACATATGGACAAATAAATTTGATTTTGTTGTTGAAAAGACGCCCCATCATTGTTTTATTAATATACATAATGATCTAAGAAGAAAGAAACTTATTTTGTTCTCTAAAAGAAGGCCGTTTGGTATTGTTGAAATTTGAAATTCAATTTTGTTGGAATTCCTTTAAAGAAGTGGACACTAAAACACGTTTTGTATGCCTTTATGTTTATTTACAATTTTCTAAATTTCAATTGAAGTCCATTAAAACAACAGCAAAATGGGTCACGTCTTGTACCATTCCCATACTATGAAGTTGATTTAAACCGCATTTTGAAATTTATTATTTTCAGTGTTCGCAAAAAAAAACGGTACACTATCGTAGTGTACCGTACCAGGAACACAAACACTAAAAAAATTTTAGCGTTAGTGTTCCGGTACACAAACATTAAAAAATATTTTAGTGTTACTGTTCCGGAGCACAACGAAATTCGTAGTGTACCGCTGTCGGAGCACTAAAAATCGTAGTGTACCGCGGTCGGAACACTAAAAAATGGCACAACGGTAGAGACTTTTATAAGAAGACGATGGAATCGAAAACAAGACTGAAATCAAAATAGATTTATCTTCTCTGTATGCTATTGTTTTTAAAATTTCATGTGATGGCATAAAACACTACGGTCTGGTGTTATTTTTATACAAAAATCAGATATTTACACAAACATTTACAATTTTTAAAATATTCAAAAAATAAACAAATAATTTTCATTTTTCAAAATGCTTTATTCTGATTGGTGGAAGTTAATTTGCTTCGAGTTTTTTACGTCAAGGCGAAATTATTATTATTCGCCTTGTTAACAATTTTGACATATCATGTTCCCAATTCGCCGACGCGGCTACCTTATATATCTACCAAGGTATATTAAGAAGGTAACCGTATCAAACCAGCTGATGGTAACATTATATGTCATAACAATTTGTTGTTGTTGTTTTTGATTTTTTTTCAATCCCATTTCCAAACAAAAATTTAAAAATTGAAATATATTTGAAAATAAAGGAAAAAAAGGATAAAAGGCGTAACGGTAGGCTATGGAGATGATATTTCTTTAAGAAGACCATGGAATCAAAAACAAGACTTTGGGATCAAAAAGAAGATTTGGTTCGATAGGTCCTTTTTGTCTTCTTTATATATTGTTTTCAAAAATTTCATGTGAGGGCATGACAAAACTACGTAAAGAATAGCTTAAATCTTGTTATCTCTCACTACATCCGATGTCACCAACATTATCACATTTAAGGCGCGCTTTTGATGTATATTTCTACTCAAAAATCAGATACTAACACAACTTATTTTAAAAATTTTCAATTTTCAAAAGTAAACAAATATTTTTCTTTTTTCAAAATGCTTAATTCTGATTGGTTGAATTTTATTTGCTTCGAGTTTTTTATGTCACGGCGAAATTAGTATTATTCGCCTGGTAAACAATTTTGACATATCATGTTCCCAATTCGACGATGCGACTACATTGTATATCTACCTTGATATCTACCTTGGCTTTCAAGTATATTACTAAGGACAATTCTTTATATAATTATATAATGGTACAATTTTACAAGGTAACTGCCACTGTATTTTCATTTCAAATTTTTAATTCTGAATGTTTTTAAAAGTGAAATTATAAAAAACACTTAATTGTTTTTATTAAATTTCGCAAATAGTTTTATTTCTTTTTATAATTTTGAACACATTTATTCCGGAAAAAATATTTTTTCTATTTAAAAACTAATAAAAAAAATAGTCCAAAATTGCTCTGTTCATAAAAACAGTCGTGAATAACTTAAAACGAAAATAACACAAAAATGTTGAATAAACATTTTTAAGCTTTTGTTGTTGTTTTGGCATTGGCCACACACCGTTTTACATATACCAACAAATGTTCTATCGGATTAAAATCTCTTGCGCAGACCGTGGAATTACGTCAATTCTTTCTGAGTCAAATTAGTCCTTTGCGTTTTTGCTATATGTTTAGAAACATTATTCCGTTTAAATGTCAATTTATTAATCATTTCATAACCGGCTTATATTCATATACCGGACTATTCTATCTATTATATGGCATTTATGAGATTTTGCAAAACTTGACTTAGCGTTGGCATGTTTCCTTGCCAAAAGAGGAACCTTTTAGGACTTATTTTCGACCAATCTCGGGAGTATAGTCACATCACTGATTTGTAAATTTAAATTAGTTTATATAATTTCAGGGGAAACATAATGGTTCGCCCAATTATCAGCGATTATGAAAATAATTTATAACAGAAAACGATTTTAGAGGATATTCCATAAATAAATCAGTGATTTCTTGAAGTATACGTCGGTTTATGAAACTAGATCAGTAGTAACAGTTCATCTCGGAGGAAGAGTACAAAATAAAATTGTACTCATCAACAAATTGTCAGAGGATAAAAAACGCACATTCAGGAGTTCAGGGAATTGGTGAGAGGGATATAACCTCAAGAACAGAGCGTACACGAGCTGTGGTAACAGGTCTACAAATCCGAATCAGTCATAAAAGGTATTTATTTCTGAAAAGAATCGGAAAGACATGCTAGCTTTCGCAAAATCTCATATCAATTGGAGTCCAACCATGTGGAGAAATATTAATATTTAAGGCTCGCACACTAAAAAGGCTAGACTAAAGACTACAGCCTCAGCATTGCAAGATTTCTCTGAAGCATGGAGGTGGGTCAATAATGATATTGAGATGTTTTTATATTTATGGAGTAGGATCTATTCACGAGATTTAAGGTTTTTGTGTAAAAATGTGGTGAAAAACAGTTTGCAATTTCAGTTACTTTATGGCAAATCTAAATTGATAGAGAATACTTGTGGTTTATTTTTACGAAAACGTAAAGGGCTGAGCAAAGCTGTTCTAAAATATACATCTTCTCACCTTTATAGGGTTTGTTGAACGTCCGTATTAGCCAAATGCGAAAAGACCTTTACTGGTGTGTCAATTAAAAACGGCGTAAATGTATGAAAACATTTTCTTAATTAGCCGAAAAAAGTTCACATTTATGGAAAAACAAAGTTTTCAATTACTGGAATTCTTTATCAAAAAAAAAATAAATAAAACCCAGTTTTTTTGACTGTATCTCCAAACCGGGTAACCGGGTACGTCCCCCAAAGAAAAAAAGATATCCCCATAATTAGGGTTAAAATACCTACCTCTGGAAAAAATTTCAGAAAAATGTGATCGTTTTTACTAAATTGGAATTGTTCCGTAGGTTCAAAGAAAAATAAACCATAAATGGACTAGTAATGACTATTTAAAATTAGTTGATGATTCTTATTTGTCTTGTGCTGTTATTGAACAGCATCCATTTGTAATCACGACAGGGAAGACACACGTCAAAGAAATTTAGTTTTGTTACAAATGCACTCAATTATATTAATAAAAATGGCGCATGGAACACTTATGCGGGTAGCCGGCATGTCAACGTTAACTGGTAATGTACTACAATTTTGATTCACTGGTATGCAATTGCAACCGTAGCGTAGAAGAAGCACACTATTATATTCAATTGTATTTCTAAACCATTTACTCACCAAAAACTCCATCGTGACAAAAGATTTGCTGTGGAATAAGGATTTTTTGGCCGGATAATCTTTTTTCGGGTTCTATTCATACTCCTCGGTTCTAATAAAAATATACAGTTATCCGACCTTCAACAAAATACGATCACAAAATTCCTGCAGTTCATTAATTTACTGTTTTATATCACGAACAAAGAACAAAAGATACTGAAACAAATAAAATGGGAAGCGGTAAGAGTAAACAATGCTATCAGCTAGTTCCTCTGGTCTCGGTCTGATATTAAATACAAAGCGTGTGCCCCAACATGCGTCCACTGTTCCCGTCTGATTGTTTAGCAATTTCGTTAGATTTTGCAATTGGAAACGGTGTTGCCAGTTTTATTTTGGATCCTGTCCCCTAAAACTCCATGGATGTGTGTGATTCTACAATTGTAAACGGAGTTGCCAGTTTTATTCTGAGTCCTGGTAACTGACCCCAATAAAGATTTAAGTGGGCCGCAGACGATCATGCATACATGACATCAAAATCGTATACGTGTGCATGAAGCTTCAGCGCACACGGTTCATGCATTTTGCATTTGATTTCGTGCCGTACAGACAATGTTGACAACGGACGATACAATTTTTTCGATTTTGTCCTTGTGCTTAAAAAATAGAGAAAATGCTGAAAAAGGGCTGAGAACGACCGGGATACTTCCAACCAAGGTAGATATACAAGGTAGCCGCATCGGCGAATTTCTACAACAAACATCGGTTGTTGTATTTTGATATGTCAAAAATATTTTGCCAAAACAAACATATTGACAAGATTTTTTTACACAAATTCTTGTAGCAACGTTACCTATGATTCGACGGGGCGTACAGAAAAATTCAACTTCCCCACTATTGTAAAATGTTGTGTACGGCCGTATTACCCAAATACGTCGAATCCATATCTTCAAGCGAATAATACAAACCGCAAAACAAAATTGAAAATTTATTAAATTAATCCAAATATTTTATGTTCACATTCGAAATTTCATATTTTCTGAATGTTTTGTTTTTATTTTCAACAAAAGAAAAATACAAAAAATACGTTCTGTCAAAGTTGAAAATTTTCAACTTGAAATTTTGTACGCTCGACGTATTTCGGTAACATTCATATAAATACATGTGTTCTACTTTTGTGGTGAAAAACGTCGAACGAGCTAATTTTAGGTAACAGCCGTACCTGTTACATATTTGAATACGTTTTATAATTTCTTAATTTTATTTCGCGATTTTGTTTAGTTTGCTAAGAGAAATGGATTCACCGTATTTGGGTAATACGGCCGTACAAAACATTTTGTCATAGTGGGGAAATTGAATATTTTTGTACGCTTCGTTGAATTTGAGGCAACGTTATAAGGCTGTAGAAAATGTTAATAAAAGTATTCCCAAACAAGCTCTTCGAAATTCGGAGATTTTCATTTATAATTTTGTTTTTTAATTTTTTGGTTCAACATTACAACAACATTTTTGACATTTATTTTCCGATGCGGCCACCTTATTAAATATACCTTGCTTCCAACAACTCTATAACATTTTTTTCGCAGTATCCGACATCTCTATACAGCCATTCCCTTTGAAAACACGTCACAAATAAGAATATGCATGATGCCTCCACCGCACACACGTCAAAATCGAACGTCATGCATGCGAAAAATCAAAAATTTTTGATTTTGCTTCATGCATGCATGACCGTTTACGGGCCACTTTAAAAAAGTCCTGTGTAATAGCTCAATCTTTCTTAAGGCGCGTTTAGACTACAGCTTTCATCGTTATAAAGTGCATTATCTCGATTTGATTGCTTGATCGAGTTGAATTTACCTCGATTTACCATACAAATTTAAATCTATTCATTATATCGAGTTGATCGAAATACCATGCCAAATACGCGTTTAGACTATAGCTTTTATCGTGATAAAGTGCATTATCTCGATTTAGATGCTAAATAGAGTTGAATTTACCTCAATTTAAACTCCTTGTACATTAGAACTTTTTACCGGGTTAACATACTTTATGAGGATTTATTCGACATATATGCAAAGGAAATGACAATTGAAACCCACTGGGTTAACGAAATCCGGTACTGTTGCTATACAAAATTAAATCCACTTGATTACAAATTGACAAAGAAATCATGGAAGCAGTGAAATGTGTATGTATACGTTAACAAATAACAGTTGAGAAATCAACTTCATTTCATTTTAATACTAATCTAAACGACAAGTATTAAACTAGTTAACATTTCAAATAACTGTAGAACAACAGTTGCTGATTTAATTGATTTAATTTTTTTAATTTAAAATAAATATTACTGCAATTTAAATAACAAAACAAATGTTTTTATGCATTCCTAAACTAAAGGCTCAAAATTAAACCATGGCTGTTAAAACTTATATTTATAAGTTTTAGAGGCGGGGAATAAATTATTTAGCAATTTTTCCCACTGAACACATGACGATGCGTACAAATTGGAAACTTATGACTGCATAAAGCTAAGCAGAATGTTCGCGTTAAGCGTTTTTTGTTATCGCGTTAACGCACTCAAAAAGTTAAAATATATCTAACTCCGAAGCGCAGCGCACATCGACTTCGAGCGTTTGTGTTATCGTTGCTTCTGACATTGAAATTTAATAATCGACAACATTTGGTCTGTTCCCGTACAACAAGAATCTACTAGATTTTACTATTTTCTTCGATATCATAAAGGAAAATTCGTTATCGTAGTAAAAAATAATAGATTCTTGTTCTACGGGAACAGACCAATTGAGTTCTTTAATCACCAATAGTTTGTAAAGAAAAAATTTGAGTATAAAGAACTTACTTAAAAATTACTTTCAAATGATCACTGCCCTTACAAGGCAAAATTCAAATAACAAAAAATTTGAAAGTATGGGGGATTTTCAACAAATATAGCCGATAACGATTGCTCATTACAGCCATTAAAAATAGGCTTTGGATTTTTCAACACAGTGATGCCAAATTGGGGATTATATTCAATTGTATTTCTAAACCATTTACTCACCAAAAACTCCATCGTGACAAAAGATTTGCTGTGGAATAAGGATTTTTTGGCCGGATAATCTTTTTTCGGGTTCTATTCATACTCCTCGGTTCTAATAAAAATATACAGTTATCCGACCTTCAACAAAATACGATCACAAAATTCCTGCAGTTCATTAATTTACTGTTTTATATCACGAACAAAGAACAAAAGATACTGAAACAAATAAAATGGGAAGCGGTAAGAGTAAACAATGCTATCAGCTAGTTCCTCTGGTCTCGGTCTGATATTAAATACAAAGCGTGTGCCCCAACATGCGTCCACTGTTCCCGTCTGATTGTTTAGCAATTTCGTTAGATTTTGCAATTGGAAACGGTGTTGCCAGTTTTATTTTGGATCCTGTCCCCTAAAACTCCATGGATGTGTGTGATTCTACAATTGTAAACGGAGTTGCCAGTTTTATTCTGAGTCCTGGTAACTGACCCCAATAAAGATTTAAGTGGGCCGCAGACGATCATGCATACATGACATCAAAATCGTATACGTGTGCATGAAGCTTCAGCGCACACGGTTCATGCATTTTGCATTTGATTTCGTGCCGTACAGACAATGTTGACAACGGACGATACAATTTTTTCGATTTTGTCCTTGTGCTTAAAAAATAGAGAAAATGCTGAAAAAGGGCTGAGAACGACCGGGATACTTCCAACCAAGGTAGATATACAAGGTAGCCGCATCGGCGAATTTCTACAACAAACATCGGTTGTTGTATTTTGATATGTCAAAAATATTTTGCCAAAACAAACATATTGACAAGATTTTTTTACACAAATTCTTGTAGCAACGTTACCTATGATTCGACGGGGCGTACAGAAAAATTCAACTTCCCCACTATTGTAAAATGTTGTGTACGGCCGTATTACCCAAATACGTCGAATCCATATCTTCAAGCGAATAATACAAACCGCAAAACAAAATTGAAAATTTATTAAATTAATCCAAATATTTTATGTTCACATTCGAAATTTCATATTTTCTGAATGTTTTGTTTTTATTTTCAACAAAAGAAAAATACAAAAAATACGTTCTGTCAAAGTTGAAAATTTTCAACTTGAAATTTTGTACGCTCGACGTATTTCGGTAACATTCATATAAATACATGTGTTCTACTTTTGTGGTGAAAAACGTCGAACGAGCTAGTCGAATTTTAGGTAACAGCCGTACCTGTTACATATTTGAATACGTTTTATAATTTCTTAATTTTATTTCGCGATTTTGTTTAGTTTGCTAAGAGAAATGGATTCACCGTATTTGGGTAATACGGCCGTACAAAACATTTTGTCATAGTGGGGAAATTGAATATTTTTGTACGCTTCGTTGAATTTGAGGCAACGTTATAAGGCTGTAGAAAATGTTAATAAAAGTATTCCCAAACAAGATTTTCATTTATAATTTTGTTTTTTAATTTTTTGGTTCAACATTACAACAACATTTTTGACATTTATTTTCCGATGCGGCCACCTTATTAAATATACCTTGCTTCCAACAACTCTATAACATTTTTTTCGCAGTATCCGACATCTCTATACAGCCATTCCCTTTGAAAACACGTCACAAATAAGAATATGCATGATGCCTCCACCGCACACACGTCAAAATCGAACGTCATGCATGCGAAAAATCAAAAATTTTTGATTTTGCTTCATGCATGCATGACCGTTTACGGGCCACTTTAAAAAAGTCCTGTGTAATAGCTCAATCTTTCTTAAGGCGCGTTTAGACTACAGCTTTCATCGTTATAAAGTGCATTATCTCGATTTGATTGCTTGATCGAGTTGAATTTACCTCGATTTACCATACAAATTTAAATCTATTCATTATATCGAGTTGATCGAAATACCATGCCAAATACGCGTTTAGACTATAGCTTTTATCGTGATAAAGTGCATTATCTCGATTTAGATGCTAAATAGAGTTGAATTTACCTCAATTTAAACTCCTTGTACATTAGAACTTTTTACCGGGTTAACATACTTTATGAGGATTTATTCGACATATATGCAAAGGAAATGACAATTGAAACCCACTGGGTTAACGAAATCCGGTACTGTTGCTATACAAAATTAAATCCACTTGATTACAAATTGACAAAGAAATCATGGAAGCAGTGAAATGTGTATGTATACGTTAACAAATAACAGTTGAGAAATCAACTTCATTTCATTTTAATACTAATCTAAACGACAAGTATTAAACTAGTTAACATTTCAAATAACTGTAGAACAACAGTTGCTGATTTAATTGATTTAATTTTTTTAATTTAAAATAAATATTACTGCAATTTAAATAACAAAACAAATGTTTTTATGCATTCCTAAACTAAAGGCTCAAAATTAAACCATGGCTGTTAAAACTTATATTTATAAGTTTTAGAGGCGGGGAATAAATTATTTAGCAATTTTTCCCACTGAACACATGACGATGCGTACAAATTGGAAACTTATGACTGCATAAAGCTAAGCAGAATGTTCGCGTTAAGCGTTTTTTGTTATCGCGTTAACGCACTCAAAAAGTTAAAATATATCTAACTCCGAAGCGCAGCGCACATCGACTTCGAGCGTTTGTGTTATCGTTGCTTCTGACATTGAAATTTAATAATCGACAACATTTGGTCTGTTCCCGTACAACAAGAATCTACTAGATTTTACTATTTTCTTCGATATCATAAAGGAAAATTCGTTATCGTAGTAAAAAATAATAGATTCTTGTTCTACGGGAACAGACCAATTGAGTTCTTTAATCACCAATAGTTTGTAAAGAAAAAATTTGAGTATAAAGAACTTACTTAAAAATTACTTTCAAATGATCACTGCCCTTACAAGGCAAAATTCAAATAACAAAAAATTTGAAAGTATGGGGGATTTTCAACAAATATATCCGATAACGATTGCTCATTACAGCCATTAAAAATAGGCTTTGGATTTTTCAACACAGTGATGCCAAATTGGGGATTAGATCTTTTTATTTTATTAAATTTTCGATACAATCATGGAATTTGGGATACAATTTTAAGGATGAATTATTATCCCTAAAAATAAAAAGGCATCGTTTTGAAAGTCGCAAATAAAATGTCCCGAAGGCATGGAGAAAATATCGTTTGTGAAATGCAGTCATATGTTGGAGATAAAATTTAAAAAAATATATATTTTTTGGAAGAAAACCCCAAACCCAGTTAAAGGATTCTGCAGGACTATTATCAAATGTGCCGGCAAAACATTTTAATACAAAACAAGTACTGATTAACGCATGATACAATTATACAAGTGGGGTAGCTTTTGTCAGAAAGGAGAAAATACACCTCTATCTTATGGGCAATAATGTCGGAATAAATGAAAAGAAATGCAACAAGTCGTTCTGTTCATTTGACATATTTTTAACATTTTATCAAAAACGCAAAAAATCAATGGAAAGTCAGGTTTTGTGATATGATTTACATTTTGTATCATTCACAAGTCATACATTTCTTCTTAGAAATGTTGTAAAATTCATCTTCAAACAAATCGATTTTCGAATATATTTTGTTACATTTTTCAAAACATTATACACACAGTCAGGCATTTGTATATGACTTTGGCATAACAAGCCACAGTATGACAAATTGTAATTTATAAGTACATGGTACAATTATTCAAGCATATCTTGAATAATTGTACCATGGATTAACGCAATAATCTACTAATTTAGTTCCTTCCCATACCATTTATAGAGAAAATGGAAATCTTTTTCGATTAATTGTAAATTCTTGCGGGTTCTGAAAGTTCTAAAATAAATATATAGGGAATTTTTGGAGATTATAAATTATTTCTGGGGATTTGAGTTAGAAAAAAACTGGCAACGCTGTTTCAACATAACAAATCGATTAATCGATTAGTCGACTTAAGTATCCCTAAACATTATCGTGATTTTGCAGTTTCCAGACAAAGTGAACGAAATTTGACAGTCATTTGCAAATTTGGCTGATTTGTAATTGTTTTGAGAAATTTATTTTGCCATCTAATCTCCAAATACAACGAAGCATACTTGAGTTGAATCCACTCGTATTAATAAACGAAATCGTAAAAATGAGTATTACTTCTGCGGCTGGGATAATTTCCCTGCTCGACGAGCCGATGCCGGATTTGAAGGTTTTCGCCTTAAAAAAGCTGGACCATATCGTCGATGAGTTTTGGCCGGAAATATCCGAGTCTATTGAGAAGATAGAAATGCTGCACGAAGATCGATCTTTCCCAGAAAATAAGTTAGCTGGAATGGTGGCGTCAAAGGTCTTCTATCACTTGGGGTCATTTGAAGATGCCCTCACTTATGCTCTCGGTGCTGGCGATTTATTCGATGTTAATGCTAGAAACGAATACACCGAAACTATAATTGCAAAATGTATAGATTTTTATATTGCTCAGCGTGTTGCGTTTATAGAAAATCCCAAGGAAGCTAAACCTGTTGATGTCCGGTTGGAGGCCATTGTAAATCGTATGATTCAACGGTGCTTGGACGACGGTCAATTTCGCCAGGCATTGGGCATTGCTCTGGAAACCAGACGTATGGATATATTTGAGTCCGCTATAATGAAATCGGACGATGTTAGCGGTATGCTGGCGTACGCTTACAATGTCACCATGTCATTAATTCAGAATCGTGGCTTTCGTCACGAAGTTCTACGTTGTCTGGTTGGTCTTTATCGCGATTTGGGAGTTCCAGATTATGTCAATATGTGTCAATGTTTAATATTTTTGGAGGATCCGTTGGCCGTTGCAGAAGTATTAGACAAGTTGACAAGGTCTTCGAAGGAAGCCAACAACTTAATGGCGTATCAAATTGCCTTTGATTTATATGAATCCGCAACGCAGGAGTTCCTAGGAAATGTTCTTCAAGCGCTTAAAGAAACAGCGCCCATTCCTACCGCTCTGCCCAGCATTTTCAAACCACAGGGCACGAACCCTTCAACCAAAACTGAGGAGGAAAAATCTAAAGATGAATCCAAAAGCGAGGAAGCAGGTATATTCTAGATACATTGTACTGGTAGTGGAAACTATTGTAGCTATTTCCTTTTCAGATCTTAAGACGGAACGCACTGTTGATTCTCTAAATGACTCGGAAAAAGCACATCAGAAGAACATTGAAAAGCTGATTTCAATACTTTCGGGAGAGGTGACAATTGATTTACAGTTACAATTCCTCATCCGTAGTAACCATGCAGACCTGCAGATTCTAAGAGCAACAAAGGAAGCTGTACGCGTATCTATATGTCATACAGCCACTGTAATCGCCAATGGTTTTATGCATGGGGGAACTACTTCAGATCAATTTTTGCGAGATAACTTAGATTGGTTAGCACGTGCTACTAATTGGGCTAAGCTGACAGCCACAGCTTCGTTGGGAGTCATACATCGGGGCCATGAAAAAGACTCGCTGGCCTTAATGCAAAGCTATCTGCCTAAGGAAGCCGGTCCTAGCTCGGGGTACTCAGAGGGTGGTGGACTTTATGCATTGGGGTTGATCCATGCGAACCATGGTGCTAATATAATAGACTATTTGTTACAACAACTGAAGGATGCTCAGAATGAGAATGTTCGTCATGGCGGTTGTTTGGGTCTGGGTCTAGCTGCAATGGGAACCCATCGCCAAGACTTGTACGAACAATTAAAGTTCAATTTATACCAAGATGATGCCGTTACTGGTGAAGCTGCTGGCATTGCTATGGGCATGGTCATGTTGGGATCTAAAAATCCACAAGCTATTGAAGACATGGTGTCGTACGCCCAGGAGACACAGCATGAGAAAATTCTACGTGGGCTAGCTGTGGGAATTTCCCTAACAATGTTTTCCCGACTAGAGGAAGCGGACCCCTTAATCCTTTCTCTATCCACTGATAAGGACCCAGTCTTGCGGCGTTCAGGTATGTATACTATAGCTATGGCGTACAATGGCACAGGCAGCAATAAGGCCATTCGAAAGTTGCTGCACGTTGCAGTTTCCGACGTAAATGACGACGTCCGACGTGCTGCTGTCACCGCCATTGGATTTATATTGTTCCGTACCCCAGAACAATGCCCATCCGTGGTTAGCCTTTTAGCCGAATCATACAATCCTCATGTACGGTACGGAGCTGCTATGGCTTTAGGCATTGCTTGCGCTGGTACAGGCCTAAGGGATGCTATTGCATTGTTGGAACCAATGGCTCGTTTGGATCCCGTAAACTTTGTGCGACAGGGCGCATTAATAGCGTCCGCAATGATACTTATACAGCACACTGACAATACATGTCCTAAAACCACATTCTTCCGCTCGTTGTACGACGAAGTAATCTGTAACAAACATGAAGATGTTATGGCCAAATTTGGTGCTATTCTGGCCCAGGGTATTATCGACGCTGGTGGTCGAAATTGTACCATATCATTGCAATCTCGCACTGGTCATACAAACTTGCAGGCAGTTGTTGGTACTTTGGTATTTACACAGTACTGGTATTGGTTTCCCTTGGCACATGCCCTCTCATTGGCGTTCACCCCAACATGTGTCATAGGCTTAAATTCTGACCTCAAAATGCCTCAAATGAAATTCAAATCAGCTGCAAGGCCTTCTATATATGCATATCCTGCTCCTTTGGAAGAAAAGAAATCTGAGGAACGCGAGAAAGTTGCAACAGCTGTTCTGTCTATTGCTGCTCGCCAGAAACGTCGTGAGACTGCCGATAAAAAAGAAGATGACAAGATGGACGTGGATCAAGATGAAAACAAGGACTCCGCATCCACGTCCAAAAAAGAAGAAGATACAAAACCAGACGAGAAAAACAAAGTGGATGAAAAGAAAAAAGCTGCCGAAACATCTAAAAAAGAAGATGAAAAAGAGAAAGACACGCCATCTAACGAAAAGGATAAAGACAAAAAAGAGGATAAGGACAAAGAGCCCAAATTCGAAATCCTCGAAAATCCTGCTCGTGTCATGAGGCAGCAACTCAAAGTTTTGAGTGTTGCCGAAAATCAGTCGTATGTTCCCCTGAAAGATGTAACCATTGGCGGCATTATAGTGATGCAACACACAGGAAAGGCGCAGGAACAAAAACTAGTCGAACCTGTTGCTGCATACGGTCCAAAGAACGACGATGTTAAGGAGCCCGAGCCACCAGAGCCCTTCGAATACATTGAAGATTAAACAATTGTAACGATTTTTATTATTAATTCATGTCACCAATGCAAAACGATAATGCACAAACGCATCTAGTAGTTGTATTGTCACAATAATGCATTCAATATATTATTAATAAAATATTTGTGGAAAAAATAAATATGTTTATAATGAGATGAATATTAGATACATAGTCGCATATTCTCCGGACTGTCAAGGCCCTTTTTTCGGGAACTATACATTTCCTCCACTGCAATCAAGTCAAAGAGGACTAAATAAAACAAAATTTTCAAGGTCTGCGGGTGGCGAATTCATGCCAAAGTCTTCTCTTGCTGTCAACTTCATACTCGCGACTTCGAATATTTTTTATTTTTTCATTTATTCTTCAAACCAAGGTTTATTCATGTATAAACCTTGCTTCAAACAAAAAATGTTGACAGTCAATGAAGACTTCAGCTGCATGCATGCAACCATGGTACAGTAATAATAATTATTATACTATGCTTGCAACCAACCAAATTTAATTTGCTAAAAAACTAGTAGTAGATATTTTTTATACGTTTTCGTCATGACATAATAAAATAAACCAACGATACAACAACCACATGGAAAATTGTTGTTCTCAATGAACTGTCACATATCGAAAATTTTATTTTAATTTTGGTTCATCCCATATACATATGTTTATTTTTGTATATGCTAATTGCAACCGAATGAGATTTTTTTCCAATTGGCTGGCAACTTAAAGTACATTACATTGAAGTCTTGTAAATTTATATAAAAGCACATGAAGAATTGAAAGATAAAAAAAACTGAATTGAAATATTTGGCACAAAAATTAACAAAATGGCGGACATATGAAATTCAATGTTTGAAAAATTCCCTATGTCGACCACAAATCGAGTTAGAAAATAAGGAAGATCTTGACCGATTGCATTTATCCTAGTTCATACGATAGCTACATATATACACACAGAATGACGTGTTAAAATTTGGAAAGGATTGGATATCGTGCCCGACATTTGTAAAACCACTGCTTAGAGATAAAAAGGGGTTAACATTTAAAGAGTAAAAATTATTCAGTAAATATTCAGCCTTACTGGAAATCAATAAGGCTGCTTTCAAAATTTAAATGAAAATGTCTTCCTTCGAAATGTACGCATATCATGTGTTCAGTGGCAAAATTGCTAAATAATTTATAATTATAAATATTTCCCTGCCTCTAAACGTATAAATATAAGTTGTAACAACCATGGTTAAATCTTCAGAGCAATATTCAGGTTTAGAATTTTTTTAATTTATTTAAAATATGCCAAACGGCATACATAAAATTGTAAAATTGACAATAAATTAAGTAAGCTAAGTAGTTCCGACCCCTCACATTTGCATAAATTGTAATGCCCTTTTACATTAATTTTATATATTTATATTATAATATTGTTTGAACAGTTTAACATCCCTTTTTGAATAATATTAATTCAATTTGTCGAAATGAATTTTATATTGTTATTTTTTACTTAATTTCCATTTATAATTTTACTTACTATGTATAATAAATAGTAATTATTATTTTGAGTAGTTTATCAAACGTTGCATGTATAAACCCAGACTTAAAATTTTTTCTGAAGGTGGCTTTTTCCATCAAATCAAAATACATATTTTGTGTATGTGTGTGTATTGTTTTGAATACTATGTCAAAGCAGGGGTAAGCAGAATGGTCGCGTTGAGCTTTTTTTGAAATCGCGTTAACGCACGCAAAAAGTTTAAATATATATAACCCCCGAAGCGCAGCGCTCATCAACTTCAAGCGTTAAAGGGCTAAGCAGAATGCTCGCGTTGAGCCATCCGTCGCGTTATATGTTATCGAAAATACAACAACCACAATGAAACGATATGCGTTTGTGTTATCGTTTCCTTGTGGTTGTTGTATTTTCGATAACACATAACGCGACGGATGGCTCAACGCAAGGTAGATATACAAGGCAGCCGCATTGGTGAATTTCTACAACAAATCGGTTGATGTTTCTGATATGTCAAAAATATTTTGCCAAAACAAACAGATTCACAAGATTTTTTACACAAATACTTGTAGAAAATGTTAATAAAATTATTGCCAAAAAATTATTCGAAATTCTGAGATTTTTATTTAAAATTTTGTTTTTAATTTTTTGGTTCAACATTACAACAACATTTTTGACATTTATTTGCACCAACAGTTGGGCCATGGTCCAATAAACAGGTCGAGTCAGAAGCAATTTTGGAGTAAAATCCCCCATACTGTCAAATATTTTGTTTACATTTTACACAATCGAAAGCATTTTGACAGCTCGGGTGAAATCATCTGGCCTTATCATTTTTATTATTGGATCATGAGCTGGGCCAATGCGGCTACCTTATTAAATATACCTTGGCTCAACGCAAACATTCTGCTAAGCCCTCAGCGCTTGAAGTTATTGTTTGCTACGCTTCGATTTAACTTTTTGCGTGCGTTAACGAGATAACAAAAAATTAACTATGCGGACATTCTGCTTATTATGTGGTGAAAAAATGTCAAATAAGCACAACCACTTGTTGCGTATATTTATTTTATATTTGGCAGAAGACGGCACCACCTATATATATATATATATATATATTTTTTTTTTGTTATTCAACTCAAGCTGCCCTACATTGTAGTATAATTGTTCCATCGTAACCATGGTATAATAATAAAAGGTAACAGCAAGTGTTGTTGTACAAAAAACGATACAACAACCACATGGAAATTTGTTGTTGTAAGTTCTACTAGTGTCAACTCATTTGACAGAAAAATGTAAACAAACAAACAAATTATCATCAAATTATTTTTATTTTGAAAATGGAATATTTTCGAATCCTCAAAATAAAAATTGAAAAACATGAATGAAAATCTATCAAATTTATATTTCTATCGCTTCCACATCTTTCCTTTAATTGAGCCATTGCCATATATATGTGTAACACATATGACAATGCTGGGAATAGCGAGTAATTCCTTCAAGAAAGATTTGCTTCCTCAAACTTTCCCAGCAGGCAGATTGAGTAAATTGAATACGGAAGCACATTAATAAAGAACAATTTCAAATTGTATGCGTTCCCAATTTCCTGTTGGGTGATTTTTAAAAACATAATTTGTCAAATTTATATTGACACTAGTATTACGTTGGAATCAAATCAGCTGGGATTTGCTGTTACCTTTTATAATTGTACCATGCATCGTAACAAGCCACAATATGACAAAATTTTAATTCATAGGTTGCTACCTTGAATAATTTTACCATGCATACAACTATTTATAATATTAAATATAGTCATAGAATAACTATTGTGGAGATATTTTATATATATTTAATATTTATATTTATGTAGTCAGTTCCCTTTAAATTTATTAGCGAAAAATTTCGCACAAAATTAATAAAAAAATGTCCCCAAAGCGGATTTTTGAAATTGCAAAAAAGAAAACGCGGCAATTTCTTTTTCAGTATAACTTCAAAGGGAAGAGCGAACAAATTCACCGTGAATTGATTTCCAGAATAAGGCTTATTTCATAATTGAGGGTCGAACAACGAATAGAGGGCGAAAAAAGCCCGCCTGTAAATGGCATTAATAATGTCAGAAAATAAAACTATTCCGAGTATCGGCTGACAATTTGAAAACAAAAATATGTTTAACACAACATAAAAATGTTATCAGTAAGAATATTTCAATACTCTGTGCACAGCGGCCAAAATTTCTCTCTAAACTTACTCTCATTTACTGAACTTTTAAGTTACCGATCAACGTTCAGTAAGAATTTGTACAAATTTTTGGGTTATCAAACAAACCTATTGTATGATATATTCGACTTTTATTTATACAAAAAAATATAATTCAGTTACATTTACTACTCATAAAACAAGGAATTTAAATTCAGATACTTAATTATTTCTCAAATATATGTATTTTATAACGTTCAAAAATAAACAGGACTTATAAGAAGTAAAAAGAGGGACAAACGCATCTAAGCAAAACTGAATCCAATTAAGAATATAAAAAGTAACATATTCAGTGTAACACTTAATCGGAGTCGGAATCGCTACTTGATGCAACAGCAGATTCTTTACTACGCGTGGATTGGTTTGCATTTGGTGGATCGTAATAGTGCAATTGTTTGCGCCATATTTTTACAAGTCCATCAAAAGCTCTACGACTATATTTGCCGTATTTATTAGGTGTGCGAGGATGATCACGGTTACGTTGCGCTTTGGGAACCATTTCCAAATATCTTTCATATGCTACAGTATTTTTGCCATAATCAATTTGTTTTTGTCGGCGTGAGAGCACGGCAGCATCAGTCTCCGTGTATGAGGACGATGATGAAGAAGACGATGTAAAACTATTTTGCCTAGCGCGTTTTTCGTTCTTGTGACTGTTAAAGTACCGAGTGTGATCAGCGTCATTGCTAATATTACTGTCACAGCTGCTATTCGGGCTGTTGGAACGTGTATCAATGCTCGGCGTTTCGGAGTGGCGTCTCTTAAATGGTGTTTTTAGTTTCTCCTCCTTTAAAAGACGCTCAAATTTTTGTTCATTTACATTATCAATAAATTCCAAGGAGATGTCCCTTCGAGAATCGCCCTCTGTTAGACTGTTGTTAAAAGAACACTGAGACTGCAAATGCGAAAATTGTTTACTTCACATTCTACGAGACTTTCTATTGTCTACTTACATGAGAATCAGCTTCATCAGCCCAAGAACGGCTGCCCGCGCCAACGTCTTTTTGTTCCATTGTCATAATTGCAGTATTCTCGCAAACCATCATTACGTGATTGTAATTATTACGTTTAATAGGATGTAATTCTTAACCGTTCAACTTTCCTCCTCCGCAACCAATTCACATCTGAAATACAAACAAAATTGTTTATGTTTGCATCAAAAAATTCGCGCGTTTTTTTTTTGAGTATTTGGTAATTTAAAGGACAATTACTCGAAGTAATCATATTCAACAGCCAATTATTGAGAATTGATACTTCTAAATTGTTCAACTTTCACCCTCTACAGATTTGATCAATGATAGGGGGTACTCTTTTCATCTGGATCAAAGTAAGAAATCTAGTGAGATTTAGAAATCTAAAAACATATTTTTTTAGTTTTTTACATATTTATTTATATAGCCTATACACCATCCAATCAATTGCTTCGCTAATTCATTTTTGTGAGGAAAAAACTAAAAACAGGTAGTGGCAAATAAAATAACATGGACAATCGGTAACTGGGTTTGAGAATATTTTAACCATCTGTATTAGGTTTCTATAGTCTGGATATGTATTGTAGCATAGACGTTTTATACGGCGGTTACATTAGAACTTTTTACCGGGTTAACCTGCTCTATGAAGATTTATTTGACATATATACAATGGAATTGATAATTTAAACCCACTGAGTTAACGAAGTCCGGTAAAATATAAACGCCGTATTACAATTATAACAACGTTAAGGAGCGTTTAGACTATACCTTCTATTGTGATAAAGTGCATTACATAGATTTTTGCTATACAAAATTGAATCCTCGATTTGCTCGAAATCCTACTCTTAAACGAAATAATTTCAAATACGACATTGCTGTAACCCTAAAAATAATAGTTAATGTTCAAAATAGCTGCCAAATAAAAATATGTCATAATAAAGACTTTGTCACACGTCAATGTCGTATGTACTGTCACATTTTACATATGGGAGTACTGTACACGTCGTGTGACCCACACGAAAATTTGAATCTGTTACAATGATGTGACAAAACATATGTAATTTTTCCGTTTAGTGACTGCTCTATTACTGTATGTATTTTCATATTGTTTCGAATATAACTTTAGATTTAAGTTAATTTAGATGAATTCCGTTAATTTAAGAGAATTGTAACGTAAATTTCTACTACGCAGTTTATTCGAATAACTTCACAACAACAACTACTGTATAGATTTTTCTACTACGCAGTTTATTCGAATAACTTCACAACAACAACTACTGTATAGATTTTTCTACCTCCTTCCATTTCCTCTTTCATTGTCTATTTTGTTATTGACGTACAATTCTTGTTAAACGTCATCATTGATGATCGCTTAATTCCTCTTTCTTTGTTACTCCCTCGCCTGTATATGTGTTGTTGTTATTGTAATCAGAAAGAACCCGCGTTTTATTTAGTACGAACTGTATTGGGAAATAAAACAACGTCTACACGGGATTAATTAAAATCCGAGAACGTAACAATATGTAAAATAAATAAATCACCTGTTTTGATCGCTTGGCAAATAAAGATACATTTTTGGTACAAAATAACTTGAAGAAATAAACTTAAATATGTGGAAGGATAAAATTAAACAAAAATGCATATACACGTGTGAACACAAAGGTAAAAGATGCATGTAAAGAAGCAATTTTGACATACATACAAATTGAATGTACCGAAAAACTGACAGCACATATAATATTGATGGTTCGTATAATAATGCCTTAAATATTACTATAATATAGAACAACATAGTTTTTATGCATTTCTGACCCACCTGACCTTTACAAAATGATGAAAGTATAATTTGAAAAATTGCCTACAAAAATCAAGAAAGCTGTGAAATGCTTATGTATACGTAAGCATATAACAGCTGACAACTCCACTTCATTTCATCTTAATCATGGCCTATAAATAAGGTCACCAAGATAGCATTCGAAATCGGAAAACAGCTGTTTTTTCTCAAGTCTAATGCCAAAATTTTCGACTTTGTTTACGTTTTCGTAATGGAAGTCAATTCACAATAATGCATTTTGACAGCAAACTTGAGAGGTATCGATTATCAGCTGGTCTCCCTGGGTGACCTTATTTATAGGACATGATCTTAAAGGGCTAAACAGAATGTTCGCGTTGAGCGTTTTTTGTTATCGCTTTAACGCACGCAAAAAGTTAAAATATATTCAACTCCGAAGCGCAGCGCACATCAACTTCGAGCGTTTGTGTTATCGTTTTCTTGTTTTTTCGATAACATATAACGCGACGGATGGCTCAACGTGAGCGTTCTGCTTAGTCCTTTAAGAGCTAAACAGAATGTTCGCGTTTAGCGTTTTTTGTTATCGCGTTAACGCACGCAAAAAGTTAAAATATATTTAAGGGTTAAGCAGAATGCTCGCGTTGAGCTATCCGTCGCGTTATATCTTATCGAATGGCTCAACGCGAGCATTCTGCTCAGTCCTTTAAGGGCTATCCGTTGAGCCATCCGTTGCGTTATGTGTTATCGAAAATACAGCAACCACAAGGAAACAATAACACAAACGCATATCGTTTCCTTATGGTTGTTGTATTTTCGATAACATATAACGCGACGGATGGCTCAACGCGAGCATTCTGCTTAGCCCTTTAAGGGCTAAACAGAATGTTCGCGTTGAGCGTTTTTTGTTATCGCGTTAACGCACGCAAAAAGTTAAAATATATTTAACTCCAAAGCGCAGCGCACATCAACTTCGAGCGTTTGTGTTATCGTTTCCTTGTGGTTGTTGTATTTTCGATAACACTTAACGCAACGGATGGCTCAACGCGAGCATTCTGCTTAGCCCTTTAGGATTTGATATCTCGATTTACAAATCAAGTCGATTTATAAAACATGGTCTAAACGCGCCTTTAACTAATAGCGCATTTAAATACGCATTTTATATGATGTGGATTTACGAATTCCTGAAAATAAATTAAGGTTTTTACACTGGCTTTGAGATTATTTAGGAATGGGAGTAAGGTGATAATTTTTTACATATTCAAATGCACTCACAATAACAACAAATTCGTTGTTAAAATTTTTATTTTTGTTTTTGCAAAATAGTCAGGCTGAATCCCAGTTTGTTGTTTTTATAAAAAACAACTATTTATTAGTGGAAAATGTATGGCATTGTTTGCCGAGGGGTAAGGCAGGGAAGACTATAGTTTCGGATCACGCCACTGATCCTCATCAGTTCCCTTAGTTTTTTGTTGGGATATTCTCCCCAGAAGCTATTGCTTCTATACAAAAAACCTTTCATACCCAAATGTCTCTTGTAACAAAGCGAAGTACTTAGCTGACCAACGACATAAACTGCATGAGAATTTCGCTGGAGCCTCACTTCGAGGTTAACAAGGCATTTACAAACAATACCACACCTTTCCCACTGTTGTGTGTTGTCACATCGCGACAAATGCACACAACGACTTTGTTGGTGTTGCTAGTGTACAGCAACAAACCAAACAGTTTAACCGTGCCTGCCTCTACAACTTCAGTAGTGTTGGCGGTTTATTTGGGATACCATTTGTATTTTGTTTTTGCAAAATAGTCAGGCTGAATCCCAGTTTGTTGTTTTTATAAAAAACAACTATTTATTAGTGGGAAATGTATGGCATTGTTTGTCGGGGCTTTCATACCCAAATGTCTCTTGTAACAAAGCGAAGTACTTAGCTGACCAACGACATAATCTGCATGAGAATTTCGCTGGAGCCTCACTTCGAGGTTAACAAGGCATTTTTTTTTGGCAAATATAGAACCTGTTAAAGCATATTTATTTTTTCTTTCAAAAATGCAATTTGAAGCCTCAAAGGCCGATTTTAGATAAATTGCAAACCATACTACTCCTACTACTGTAATAATTAAATCTTGATGACTATATCTTATAAAGGTATGATAATCCGAACATATAATATTATTAAGTTTTTTTAAATGACATATTCATTATGAAGCAAGTAATAACGTAATATACAAGATCGAATTTGAAATTTGTGTGTTTTAAAAGTATGTTACAATATTATTAAATAGAAAACTGAAAGCTACTCCAAATACATTTTTAACATAGTATTATGATTTTAATATATTTATTTGCAATTAGAAGCCTTAAAGGCCGATTTTAATGAAATTGCCAATCAAATTAGCATGCCCAATTTTAATTTTCACAGATATTGTGGAAAGCTTATACATTTATTTATTTATGTTATGCGTATATTTATGTGAAACCGAAGTGGTTTATAATTTTTGTTTTATATGTGCTGCTTGATAATGAAAATTTCTTTAGAGAATGCGGAAGGTTATTGAATGTTCTAGCGATTCGCACATGAAATGACTTATTCATAAAGCCGATAGCTCTGGGAACTATTAATTGAGTGCTTGAACGACAAAAGGGAAACATATGCAATAGAAAATCGGGAGTTTGTTCTTTAGTAACATTATAGAACAGCATTAATGATCTGCTGTCTATAAATCGCCAAAAAGAGCAGCCGAGGAATAGTTTTACTTTCGGGCTTACGTGATCAAGCCTTTTAAGTGAATAAATATAACGAACCACTCGGTGAATCAACATTTTAATTTTTTTCATATTCGTTTTAGTTGTACCGGAGAAAATTTCAATACAATATAATATGTGAGACATAATTAGGGAATGTACCAGTTGTAACTTTACATTGCGAGGTAAAATTAAATCAGTGTTGTACAGTTGGCGTAATGCTAAATGTGTGTGGTTTACAACGTTGTCGATATGGCTGTCAAATGTTAGTTTATCATCAATAATTATGCCAAGGCATCTTATGCTATTTACGATATTAATAATTTGACAGTTATAAGTCAGTGACAAATTAGAGTGAGCATAATTAGGAAAAACCACAGCCTGTGTTTATGTCTGAAAGATTTCTCCTTATAGAGTCTGTTAAGCCCACTTGTAGCATAGACGTGCTTCGATGACTTCGAAAGCCGCATTGGCAATCATCAAGCATATTGTTCTTCTCCAAATAATTATCAAGTTGCATTTTTAATACATATTCCACACCTTTCGATAAAACGGGAAGCAGAGCTATTGGTCTGTAATTATCTCCATTGGAACCCTTCTTCCTGATTGGGTTAATTTTTGCTTCTTTCCACTCTTTAGGAAACGTTGACGTCATAATGATGGTATTAGTCAAGTGCAAAAAGTATGAAGAAATATACGGAAAAATAATTTTGAAAAATTTTAGAGGAAGGCCATCAAGTCCTGCTGCATTTGATTTAACGGCTGAAAAGGCTAAATGAAGATCGGCGGATGAAACGCATTGAAATGAAAATCCCTCATTAGCAGTGAACATATTTATGATGTCACTGTTGGTATCACAATCTAGCTGATTGCTAACAAAAGACGCATTTAAAGAATTAATATCTTCTATGGATGGCTCTTCCTCCGTAGTATGATTTTCATTAATTAAACCATTTTTTCTTATTATACTCCAAAGAGATTTAGAATTATTGCAAGTATTAAAAATTGACGCATGGTGTAGTTTCTTGTGCTTCCTCTTGATCGACTTGGCCCGATTTCTTGCTTTGCAATAAATTTGCCACTTTTGTATATTTTTATCTTGAAGATAAGCATTATAAGGCAGATCAGCAATAGATTGATAGTAGCAAATTATAGGAGAATTTATCCATTTTTCCTTATCGAATGACTTTTTAAACGTTTTCTTTGGAAATACTGAATGTAGTTGACTTATTCCATTCATGAGAATGTCTAACTGAGCATCAACGTTCGTTGTTTGGTACATATTACAAAAATACAATGCGGAAGCTACATAGCCAGTGCTGACAGTTAAATTTCATGAAAAATCGGCATAATCGGCATTTGTATTTTTAAAAATCGGCAGCATATAATTTATAAATAAATTCATATTTTTTGGTTTATAACAAATCAATATTGTTTATTACATTAAAAAAATTCAATTCTGTATAAAAAAAAACATAAAAGATTCATTTTTATACAAAAAATTTAGATTTTTTTTAATATAGTAATTATTATGTACACTAGTGAGATCTTTCTCTCGTGTGCGCACTTTTTATTCGTTTATTTTTAATTTTGCCTTATTCGGTTTTAAATTGTAAATTTGACAGAGTACAATGCTGACAAAAAATGCAGATATCTAAGCCATTGAAAACGGCTGCGGCGAGTCGCCGATATTTATAATGATTTAAAGCTGCCAATTTTATATGTTTGTATGGTAACGCCGTATTAAATTAAAAAGTTAGACAATTTTTGTCGATTGTTGAAATATCGGCAATTCTGAGGCAAAAATCGGAAAATCGGCATTTTCCATTTTTAGAGTGAAAAATCGTCAAAATGCCGATAAATCGGCAAATATGGCAGCCCTGTACATAGCGCAAATCGCTCTCATTGACGTCATTATAGTCGATATATTCATGCGTATGCTTTTCTCTATTTATTGTTATATCTATTAAAACAAAGATGAAGGCATGTTTTGAAATATCCGGACATATAAATTGACCACTACGCCGCATACGGCTAGGGTTTGATGTTAAGAAATAGTCGATTAATGAAAAAGTTTGATGAAATGCATCGAAATGTGTAGGTCGAGAGTTATGCATTACTGAGAGACCCATTCTCAAGCATGACCGACGTAATTATGTGATTTTGCAACATCAAATAGATTGTTGTTGAAATCACCCATTATAATGATGTTGGGGTAACGTAAAATTAGATCGGAGATATCGGTCTCAAATGAATTAAAATCACCAGTAGGCAAGTAAGCTATTCCGATGAGGATTTTACTTGTCCCTACCACAATTTCAATAAATAAACTTTCCGCAACACCGTAATTTCTTCCTGTATACACTAATTTAGATGATACAGCATTGGACACAAACAGACCTTCACCACCGCCTCGACGATCGGGCCGATCGTTTCTGTACAAAGTGTATCCAGAAATATTGACATTATTTAAGTAAGGTTTAAGCCATGTTTCACTTACTCCGACAATATCTGAGAGGCTGCCTTCAACAATATTCTGAATTTCTGCAAACTTTGATGAAGTTGGAACTATATTGAAGCTTTGAGCATTAAAATGGCAGATATTAATATTGGAATTTAATCCGAAAAATTGGGCATGCAAAAAACGATTGTCATGAACAATATCACCTATATTATTGAAATCCATAATTTGTATTGACAAATTCAATTATATTCATATGATTAATACCAGGAAATATAATAAAAACCGTAAGTAAAGGCCAATAAAATAGTAATAATCAACAAATAACTAATTAAAAATTTTAAATATATATATGTATATAAAAGCCTCTCAGGAAAAACCATTAAGAACTGCTTAAAATAAACAAATAACGCGCTACAAGAGCCTCTCACAATCGTCGATTTTAAGAACACGCTCATTGCCGTCGGGAAACAAAGCATTTACTACGGGCTCGTCACCATTAATCAACACAAACTTCGAAAGCTTCCCTAGATTTCTAAGCTTTCTGCAAATATACATTAGCTTAGCAGAAACAGGTGTGAGGTGGTCGTCTAAATAGATTTTAGTTTGGAGATTACCGCCTATAACATCATTCAATTTAAAAGGAGGTCCTCGGCGATATTTAGCCATAATAGTGTCCCTCAAGAGCACTGAGTTAAATTTCACCAAAATTGACGATCCACCGGCAAAATAGCAGCAATGTTGCAAATCAACATGACTAATGCAAACATTACACATGGCTGCAATTCTGATGACAACGTCGCTAATGTATTGAAGTCCACTCGGCAGTCCATTTATTACAATATTCGCGCGGTTTAATCGTCGTTGATTAACACTGTTTTGAATCTCCATCTTCTCAATTCTTCTCTGAAGAGCATTAATTGTGGAAACAGTGGATTTACATACTGCAATTTCATCTTTGATAGTATCCAATGATGCAGACATTGAGTTAATTTTGTCTTCACAATTTTTCACATCGTCATTAACTTTACGTAGGCCATCAAAAAACTCCTGCCGGAAAGAAGCAATGACACCGTCCAAAGTGCTTTGAAAGTCAGCGATATATGACTGCATTCGCTGCTCAATTTTTGATTTCAAAGCTGTAGTCAGATCGTTAACAACATCAGTAACATGGCTTATAAGAAGGTTATTATCACCCGGTCGAATTGCATCACTACACACATCCGAACTCCTTTTTGAACATTCTTTGCATTTGTAAACCAAATCTTTCTTAGATTTGACTTCGCTGTAACTCATACCAATACATACTGGATGAAAGTAGTTGGGACAACTTGAACACCCAACACAGTAAACTTTTCCTATGGTTTTACGACAAATAGGACAAGTATATATTTTTGGTTTCGTTGCCGGAGCCATCGCAAAGGGTTATTCAAAATGTAAACAAACCGCGCACCAAAACAAACAGCAGGTATTCTTCTTCTTCTTCTCTTGTAAAACGTAGTCGTGCAGTTGTTACAGAACACAGAAAATGTATTTGGACAAATTTGCGAAGATATAATTTAATTCAGCGAAACTCCAATTTATTTCGACAAACAATGTTTAATACTTTATTGCAAAATCGTTTTTTACTACGAAAACTGTTTCTTTTTCGCGTTTAACAAATTTTTCCCGAGAGCAAAGCGAAAACTTTAGCAATTCATTTCAGTGATGCCAATGCCTGGGAAATGTATGGCATTGTTTGCCGAGGGGTAAGGCAGGGAAGCAATAGCTTCTGGGGAGAATATCCCAACAAAAAACTAAGGGAACTGATGAGGATCAGTGGCGTGATCCGAAACTATAGTCTTCCCTGCCTTACCCCTCGGCAAACAATGCCATACATTTCCCACTAATAAAAAGTTGTTTTTTATAAAAACAACAAACTGGGATTCAGCCTGACTATTTTGCAAAAACAAAATACAAATGGTAGCCCAAATAAACCGCCAACACTACTGAATTTTTATTTTTGTAAACTAGAAAAATAAAAATTGTAACAAAGAACTTCTAATTAAATTGAAATTGAATATTTATAGTTTTTTTCCAAAATATAGATTTTCGGCTTCCTGTGAAATGAAAAAAAAAAAAAACAAAATCATTACAGCACTCTCGTTTCAACCTCTGAATAGAGAACATCAAAATAACAATCGTAATTTACATACATTTTCGTGCGCATTAGAAATTTCTAGAAGCGTCCCTTGATCAAGCTTGTTTAGAATTCTGGCAGGGAGACAAAGTGCCCTGAGTTCCTGATTGTTTGGACATATCCCATTTAGTTTCATCAACATCAAATAATTTTTTCATCAATCAACTCATTTGACATCAACATAAATTTTCATTTCATCTTTAAATTTCAACTTTTGGCATTTTGATATCCTGGTTCTTTGGAATTTGGTGTGATCTCCGCAGTGGTTTTTTGAGGGATGCCGGGGGATCCAGGTGATCCTCTACCAAATGTAGTGGAGAGGAGTGGTGCAAGGAGCAATGGCGTTGGAAAAATAACGGGTAAGAGAAGTCGTAGTATTGGAAGAATGGATGGCAATTCTAAAGAGAGAAAAATGGAAGGTTGCGCAGAGGGCGTCAAGGCTGCTGCGACTAACGGTGCTCAGGTTTATGATGTGTTTGGTTCGTCTGTGTCTGAGGATAGTGCTAGTGTAGTGTCAACAAGTAAAGTAAATGTGGTTAATAATAACAATTTACCAGCTAGTCCTGGTAATGATGATATAGAATTATTTTATGATGATACTCATCCTGGCCCTTTCATGGTCTATATTGATACAATCACTAAGAACAGTGCAAGACAACCTTTTAGTGTGTTTGACTTTTCCCGTCATGTAAAGTTCCTTGAAGTTAGAGATGTAATTTGTGTCACAAAGATAGGTTATGGTAGAGGTAAGATTGTTTTTAAGACTGCACAAGCAGCAAATGCTTTTGTAACTGACCAAAGAATAATAGGTGCTGGTTACCAACCAAGAATTTTTGCTCACTTTCTTTCAAAGTGGGGCCTAATTTTTCCGGTTGAGGAAGATGTGTCTGAGGACGAAATGCGAGAACACTTCCAAAGTGAAATACCCATATTGAAAATTCAAAGAGTCCAGAGAAAGGAGGGGGATGATTTGATTAACACCAAACGTGTTAAAATACTGTTTAAAGGTCTCACTATACCTGACAATATTGAAATATATGGCTGTGCCTTTATGAAAGTGCGTCATTTTATACCCTTTGCGCAATGTTATAGATGTTATCGATATAATCACTTTTCTAAACATTGCAAACAGCAACAAAAAACCTGTTCAACATGCTTCACCATCCATGATATTGGAGTACCTTGTGCTCCAGCACCAGTCAAGTGCTCGAATTGTAAGGATAACCACAAATCAACTGACAAAAATTGTCCAGCTAGGACTAAAGCTTTTAATATTAAAAGAGTTATGACCATCGAAAATCTCTCATATAACGAAGCAAAAACTAAATACCCACCGATTTTTAGAAATAGTTTCTACCTCTTAGATGAGGAATCGAATGGAGAATTCCCATCTCTTCCACAACCTAGAAATAACTCTTCGGGTATGGGTCATAGACCTACCCCCAACAACACGCAAGAATCCTCAAGTTACTTCCACAGAATTCAATCTTATTCGCGAGTCGCTAAAAACAATGCAAATAGAATACGGGAAGAAGAAAATGCTAAGAGAACACAACAGCAACAACGTGAAGCTCTTGCCCAAGGTGCTTCATACTCCTTGCCAAATGGCTCATTACTTAGTGCCTTAGAAAATCAAAAAACTACGGAATTTGAAAAAGTTCTTAGCATCATTACTGATCTTCTGAATAAAGCTTTAATCACTCCAAATGTAGTCAATATGGAATCAATGAACCTTTTTAACAAAATTAAAGATGCAATTAACAGCAGTCAAGCGCAAATGGATTTAGGATTAATGAATAAGAGTCTGAAAGGACAAAATAATAATAATAATCAAAATTAATATATTATGCGAGTTTTACAATTTAATATACAGAGTTTCAATAATAATAATAATAAATGTCTGCTGGAGCTTTTTATGGAAAAAAATAAAATTGATATCGCATTGATAACTGAGACTTGGTTGAAAGATAACTCGACTTCTAACTTAACTAATTTTAATTTTGCTTTTAAAAACCGTCAAGACAGCTATGGAGGTGTAGGTATATATTTGAGAAGAGATATCTCTTTCTCACTTATCGACATCGACATTGGTGTTGAGATGGAAGTTTTAGGCGTAAAAACCTTGAATTTGAGAAATAATTTCATTTTTAGCGTTGTATACATTCCTCCGAATACGCAGAGGGGTACCTTCGAATTAATGGTTAATAGTCTTTTCACACATCTTGGACGTTTTGCTTTGCCGATAGTAGTTGGGGGTGATTTTAATGCCAGATCTGTAGAATGGGGTGATACGATCACGAACGCCCAAGGAGCTATATTGGATGATATAGCGTCATCTTGTGGTTTTTATTGTCTTAATAATGGTGAACCTACTTTCCGTCTCCAGGATAGACATGCTTCTGTCTTGGACTTAACGTTTGCAAAAAATCTCAATTTAACACCTACTTGGTCAGTTAATTCGAATAAACTTACTAATAGCAATCATTTGCCCGTAATTGTGGAATTCGGTAATAACCCTATCCCACCAAGGGCAACCAAAAGAGTGAAGAAAAGGGCAGTTTTAGAGGAGATGGCTAAATTAGATGTGGGTGGCTCCATTGAAAATTTCAATAACAAGGTTCGTGAGATTGTTAAAAAAAACACAATTACAATAGATGCACAGAATAAATATGTCCCGAAAATGTGGTGGAATAAAGAAATAGAAAAGCTGTTTAGGTTAAGACAGGCTGCAAAGGCTAAATATTTTAAAAGCAGGACCCTACAAGACTTAAGGACTTTTACAGAGGCAGAAGATACTCTTCGTAAAAAGGTACAAGATTGTAAAGTTGAGAACTTTGAATCGGTGGTTAATGAACTCTCCAGTAGTACTTCCACCAAACATTTCTGGAGAACGATTAGAAATGTACGCAAGTACAAGCAGCCTAAAAGTATTAATCACACATGGGATGAAGATCAGAAAGGACAATTTCTTAATTTATTGGCTTCTGCCTCCACCTCGGATACATCCGCTGTACACCAACCTGATACGGATGAGCTTAGTATAGCTTCTATGTCTTCCGATGGGCCTGGGGGGATCGATGTCTTGGGCGGATGCAGGATTGACGCGGGGGAGTCTCACGGGGCGCCAGTGGAGGTCTCCAGGGTTGTGTCCCTGGAGAATTCTATTGCCAACTCCGATGATGATGCTCCTGAGGAACCTGTTTTGGCCCCGGATGTGGATTCTACTGTGGACCTGGCGGGGGATCCTGGGATTCCGACTTTAGGTCGCCTTTCTCCATCATTTCTCTCTTTTGAGACCTTTCAACGTTTTTTACAGTCGAGAAGCTCCAACTCAGCCCCAGGGTTGGATCAAATATCCTATGAGCATTTAAGAAGTCTGTCTCACTCGGCGCTTGTGGCTTTCTTCGATATCCTGTGTAGTGTTTGGTCAAGTGGCAAAATTCCAGATGACTGGAGGAATATTAAAATCTCGCCAATCCCAAAACAGGGAAAGGACCCCACCAAGTTAGAAAATTACAGGCCAATCTCTCTTCTTTCGGTGCCTCTTAAATGCCTTGAATCAATGTTGAAGGAATTAACTCAAAGTTTTCTCGAAGCAAATCACGTGTTCCCTGCCCGGTCATATGCGTTTAGACCGGGCCACTCTACTTCCATGTGTATTAACGACCTAATCAATACGGTCTATGCGTTAAAATCGAGGGGTTTCCAAGTGTTAGGTTTCTGTGTCGATGTTGAAAAGGCCTATGACTGTGTGAGGGCGGATATATTGAAATCAAAACTGGATGACCTGGGGGTGAATGGCGCGATTACCTCGTGGATTGTAGATTTCCTCCACAGGAGGAATCTCGTCCTTGGTTCTCGCGTCGTCTCCGTCAGCGGTGGTCTAGCTCAGGGAAGTGCGTTAAGCCCAATTCTTTTTAATGCATACACAATTTCATTACATGCTATTCAGTCTGATAATTGCATTTTATTCCAATACGCAGATGATTTCTTTCTGTTGGTTTACCATAGGGACTTTGAATCCGCCAGATGCATTTTGGATTCGAAGATTGATGAATTCGCTGCTCGGTGCGGGGAGATTAACCTTCGCTTTAATATTAGTAAAACGTCTGCAGTCCATTTTAATAGGAGAGTTCGAAACCTGAATCTGGTTCAGAACGGAGTTGGTATTGAGCAGGTAAACAAAATTAAGTACTTAGGCTACTTTGTGGCATCCAATAACTCCGCAAAGGAACATGTTCAAAATGTCCTTTCAGAGGTAGAAAAGAAAAACAGGTATTTAAATATCTTAGGTGGTTGTAACAGGGGCATAGATCCACGTAAATCCCTGCGCCTTTACAGGGCATGTGTTAGGTCCAAGTTAGAATATGCATCTGCGGCCCTTGCCAATGCTGACAAAGGTTCCGTTAATAAAATTAAGACCTCGATCAACAACTGTTTGAGAAAATCTCTTGGCTTAATAAGATCAACGCCGGTCCCATGTCTCTACCACTTGTCGGCAGAGCTACCTCCAAATTATAGATTTTGTCTCACGGCAGCAAAAGAATTGGTGAAGTCCTATGCATATAAGCGACCTATTGTAAATACCCTCGGGAATCTGTCCCATCTTATTAACACTGGCATTTTTAGAGTACACACAAAATTCAAAGATATTCTCCAAAAAGTCGGGAAAACTTCCCCATTAGGAACGGGTACCCAGATTATAGTGGTTGATGACGTGTTTTTCAAGGGAATAGTTACAAAGAAGGCTGACGCGGATTCTTTGATAATTGGGCAATTATATAATGAAAAAATAAATCAGTTAAAAAACAAAGGTTTTGAAATTTTCTTCACAGATGGTTCCGTTTTTTCCGACTTCTCTGGCTCGGCCTTTATTCATGAAGGCCCTGGTATTGTGTTCTCGTATTTCGGGGACCTGGCATTGTCCTCAATGTCGGCTGAACTTATAGCAATAGTCAAAGCACTTGAATATGCAGCTAACAATCAAATTCGAAAATTAGCCATTCTTTGTGACTGTCTTAGTGGTCTTGTAGCAATAAAAAACAATCAGAGGGGAAATTATCTTGTTGACAGAATTAATTGGCTAGCTTCGGAACACTTTGAGGAGATTGAATTGCATCATATCCCGGGGCACTGTAGTATCCCACTTAATGAAACAGTTGATCAAGCCGCAAGAATGGCGAGAGAGATTGGCTCGCAGATTGAGACACCCTTGACTATCTCTGACGCAATTAACCATATAACTCACGACCTGTGGATAGAATGGGCAAATGAGTATAAAGAAAGAGGATTGTCCGGCTCCTCCCATTACTTCACAATCTTCCCTGAAGTCACCAAACGACCATGGTTCCACAATACCACATCTACCCCTTTGGATACAAAAACACTCAACAGAGTTGTCACAAACCACGCCTTTTGCAATGCCACCTTGGAAAGAATGAAAGCAGTTCCTTCTGCCCTCTGTGAAACTTGTTGCACTGAGGAAAATGTCGACCATATCCTATTTCAGTGCCATCGCTTCTCGTCGGAAAGAAATTCTAATCACTATATGCGGAGCTCAAGATCCACTGTGGATTTCATCAACAAACATGGGATTAAAAATCTTCCTGTCATTGCTGAATTTTTGCACAAGATCAAATTTAACTTGTAAACACCTGCTCTAAACATTAACGACCTAGCGGAACCCTCCCGATTGCTTGTTGTGGCGTTATCTGGAAATTGGCCAAGTTTAAACTTTTTAAAACCAAAAAAAAATCATTACAGCGTTCACATATCGGTTAACTCTATAAAATGAAAAGTTGAGAAATCTGATGATATATACTGTTTCTAAAATTCCTTTAATAGTATAATTTCAAATATATATCAACTATCTTTATTATTCAGAAATGTTATTATAAGTATGATTCTCAAAAAGTGTAGATAATCTATAAGCACCGAGCGACTCATTTAATGATAAAAGTACTTTACTTTATGGCACTAAAACATTATTGTATAGCATAGCATGGAGTTTTCGTGCATTGTTTAAAATAAATGACGATGGATTCGTCATTTGAAATATGCATTTTGCAAGGTCCGCAGGGAAGAAATTTAAAATTTGTGGAATGAATCAGTTTATATTTGTCTTCCTACCAATGTTGTAAAATTCATCTTTAAAAAAATGGGGTTTAGAATACATGTTTAAAAATATTAAACATATTGTCACACATTTTGCATACGGCATAACAAACCACAAATATGAAAAAATGTAATAAATAAGTTGATATGGCCTACTTTGAATAATTGTACCATGTTCATTGTTTTTTTCGAGAATTAACGTTAAAAACTGCCAACGCATACTGAAGCTGGTTATTTTATTGATATAATATCAATCGCCTCATAAATTATTCCCCAAAGACATAAAATTCATTAACCTTGTGAATAAACCCTGCAGTTAAAAAAAAAGAAATGTGTTTTCAAAAGAGTACCAAACAGTTTTAAATAAATTTCAGCCAGTATATATCTATATATTTCATCCCACTTAAACGAACACACCCTGTAAAAATAATCACGGCGGTAACAAATCTATATCCGGCTATGTACTGTGATGACCTTGTTTTTTTCAAAGGTCATATCCCAATTGATGGTAGGACCGACTAGAACATTATTCCTATCTCATATTTCAGTTAGAGGTGATATTCGTGCTGCCTGTCGAAGATTGTTCACTGCAAATATGGCTGGAAAATACAAGATTGTTATGGTCAGACATGGAGAGTCGGAGTGGAATTTAAAAAACCAATTCTGTGGATGGTTTGATTCAGATTTAAGCGAAAACGGTAAGAACAGAAGAAAACATTATGAAATGGACAGATATGTATTGTATCATAAGGAGAAATGCATAGTGGAATACGCTTTCAAAAGCGTTTATTAAATGAAAAGTGAAGGTATTCATGGAAAGTTTTTAACAATTATAGGTAAAAAGGAAGCCGAAGCTGCAGGGGAAGCTGTTAAAGCAGCTGGTCTTAAGTTCGATGTCGCCCATACATCTGTACTGAAGCGAGCTCAAATTACTCTTAATACAATTTTGGCTAAAAGTGGCCAAAGTGACATACCTGTTTTTAAGACATGGCGTCTTAACGAACGTCATTATGGCGGTCTGACTGGATTAAATAAGGCCGAAACTGCAGCAAAATATGGAGAAGATCAGGTTAAAATCTGGCGCCGCAGCTTCGATACTCCCCCACCACCGATGGAACCTGGACATCCTTACTATGATGCCATTGTCAATGATCCTCGTTATGCTAACGAGCCCAAAAAGGAAGAATTTCCAATGTTTGAATCGTTGAAGCTCACAATTGAACGTACTTTGCCCTATTGGAACGATGTCATTATTCCTCAACTTAAGGAGGGAAAAACCGTCATGATTGCTGCCCATGGTAACAGCTTGCGTGGTATTGTTAAACATTTAGACAGTAAGTGCTTGCATTTTTCCCGAGAGATTTCAATATGATGACACATTCTTTTGAATTATAGATATGTCTGAGGATGCTATTATGGGCCTGAACTTGCCCACAGGCATTCCATTTGTTTACGAACTGGACGAGAACTTTAAACCTGTTGTATCTATGAAATTCCTGGGAGATGAAGAGACGGTAAAAAAAGCTATCGAGGCCGTTGCAGCACAGGGTAAAGCTAAGTAAAAAATCGAAAGATGGCATTTAGTTGTGTATAATGAGCTATGTATTGTATTTTTTTCGAAATGTAAGAGGATAGTCCATAATAACGTAATACGTTGTACCTCTGTTGTAGGCAAATTCGAACATATGAATGTATACATTGTTAAATACGTAGATTGTATTTAATGTAGAAAAATAAAAAAAAAACATATGTTGCTTAAATTGTTCTCTGGTAGTATCATTTTGTTCAAGGAAACGAAAACGTTAATATTTGTTGGACATGTTCGGGAATTCATAAGAGACGCACTTGTTGTACTGGATTTCATTAATCTAGTGGACTTAAATTGTCAATTCTATTGAATATATGTAAAATAAATCATCGAAAAGTAGGTTAACTCGGTAAAACTTACTCTCTGAAACTTACCGAGTAAATGTTACTGGGAAAATAACCAGCTAAATGTGAATATATTATAAACATTACGTTGTATGGGATTCATTTCCTTATTTCGAATGTTTAACCACAAAAACTCGATAACATTTTATTCTGTAACTGCATTCTTATTGGATAATAATACAGTCGAGTACGCTTGTAACGACACCGGTTATAACGAACTTTTTTATAGCGAACACATTTCCTGGTCCCGAAGTTTCAAGACATATTTTTCGTACAAATCTTTACTCTTATCGCGAACTAACGAACTTTCTTTATAATGACCTATTTATTCGGTCCTAACATTCAATTGTCATATATTTTGATTTGGTTATAACGAACTTTCTACAAATATACGTAATACTAACGATGAAAATGCTCACAAATGTTAATTCATATTATTTTGTTTTTGCGAAATAGTCAGACTGAATTCCAGTTTATAGTTTTTATAAAAAAAAAACTATTTATTAGTGAGGAAAGTATGGCATTGTCCACCAAGGCGTAAGGTAGAGAAGACTGTAGTTTACCACCTTAACCCTTTCAGGGTCAAAAAATTTTTTGTCGGAAAAAAAAATGTTGTATTTAAGATCATATAAAGGCGCAGAGTTTAAAAAATAGCAATTTTCATTTTAACCCTCGGTCAGGTTCGTCTGTCTTTAATCAAAAAGAAAAAACATCTATAGTAGAAAAATCGCAAAGAAAGAGAGTACTTTGAAATGTCGAGAGTTCTTTGAAATGTCGAAAGACTAGGCATGATGAATTTGAAAATAAAATAAAGAATAAGGGAAGCAGGTTAGAAATTGTTAAACATGACCGCAAAACCTTCCAATTTCTAAATGATTATACCCATATTTTTTCTGATAAGCCTATGTTTTGTCTTACCTTCGATATTACCAACTTTGTCCCTGCTAGTTCACACCAGTAAATCTCACATATACACAAAAGGTTCATTGGCATGACGTATAGTGTGTGGGGCCTTTTACTGCCGAATTAACAGGGGGAACAATATTACAGTCCATATCGAGTTGTTTCGATCGGGCGGACATTTCGATCGATCGAAATGTCCGCTAAAAAATAAAAAGAGGTGTCGAAAACAGAAAAAACAAAAAATGAATACCAGCAAGGGATGAATTTATAACAGAATAAACCACTTTTGTTGTTTTCAAATAGGTTATTTTTAGAAAAAAATAAAATTTGAACTTACTACTTTCTAATTAAGAGGAATCTCAAAAAAAAAAAAAAAAAAAAAAATAAGAGTGAGCTGTAAAAAGCTGCATTGCTATAAAATAATAATACATATAAATAACATTCATGAAGAGTTTCCCAGTTACAAATAACAAGTAACTTTTGAATGCCTCCGAGCAAATCTCGTCGAATAAATGATATGATAGTTAATAATACAACTGAAGAAGATAAAAAATACAAATGTATCCATATTTTATTACTTAATTTTTGAATGATTTTTAAAATAATGCCATAATAAAAGTTTGATTTAATTTGACTTTAATTATATTTTTGACATTGTACAGGCATAAGCAATTTGTAACCACGAATAAACTATTGCAGAAAGTTGATATTAAAAAATGTCTGGGTTTATATTTTTTAGTTCAAAATATACAATAAACCCGCCAAAAATTTAAAAATGTCCATTTATAGATATGTTATAAGTGTTTGTGGCCAATATGCCTGTGTGTTTGGATCACAGTGATATGACGACAGTGGTAACCTACCGTACGAGGTTTCTGACCCCCCTGGACGGAGGTATGCTACCTGCTGAAGAAATGAACAGCATTGGTACTCCTTTTCGAATCATAGGATGATAAATTTCCAGATTACCACCTCCAGAGAAAAACAGAAACCTTACTGGAACTCTCGGAAGACAAACTGGGATAAGATCAATGCTAACACAGCATCCCCATTCATAATGATATCAGAACGGTCGAGAAATGCACAAAAAGAATAGAATATTTAACAACAGATTTGTGGTATTTAAAAATCAAATTCAGAATACACTTACATGCCGTATAAACACGACAGTATACTATATTCAACACTACAGGTGACTATTGTAGTTAAAACCTTTAGCTTCCTTTAACTAAATGTCTAATATCAAAAAAACAAATCCTACACACCGTCAGCGTGGGTGGTGGTGCACTGCTCTTCGCAATGGCAACACATTTGTGCCAATTTATTAACCCAGCTATTGTTATCAATGCACCACTAGGTATACATATGTCTGCAACACAGAGCAAAGACATGCGCACATGAACACATAAACACAAGCAGTTACATACAATTTTTGTTTTTGTTTCACATGTTTCATGAATGTATTTTTGTTCGAGATATGTCTGTTTGTTATTATGTGGCTTAGGCTTAGTTATGGAATATGGAAACATCAATAGTTTATAAATTATATTCGTAATACATTTATTATTATTTATTATCCTTTAAAATTATAGTTATGATTTCGTACGTGTCTATTTATTATTAATTTTAGGTCTGTCCAACAAGAATAAAGCGTAGTTTTCGAGTACAACACATAATTGTATGTTTGCATGGAAATGTGAGTGCGGCAGTGTGTAGATACAACAATGCAACAAACATCGTTAACCTACATCAGAAGTCGAGCATTATGAGATGAGCGATATGGTTCACTTTCACTGCAAGATTCGTTTGTTACTTATGTTAGTTGGAAATCCAAGAGAGCTTCTTGTTGGGCAGACGTGATCGAAAATTACATTTTTAAATGATGTATGTATAAATGGTCGAAAATGTATATGGCATTTTCGTACAAAAATGAGAAAATATACAACAAAAAGTACTTGACATCGATTAATACTTAAATATGTTTTGAATATCAATATGCGGTTGGTTTTTATTTTTATTGAGCCCAAATTGGGAGTTACAATTTGAATTTGTTTTCAAGATTGACTTTTATTACTCGGTATTTTTGCAATACGTTTTCTCTGCTTATTAAAAAATGTTGAACACCAATTAGTTTAATATTTTACTTTGCTTAATTGTTAATGATTACATATTACAAAATATAGTAGTTTTCACTTTGCCCGGGCAGAGGAGTTATTACTCGGCTGACATGATGTTGTGGACTTGTTCTAGTTTGTAGGCAAGACGCTGCTTCTGGGAGAACTCGTCCTCCTCCAATGTGACGGCCAATTGTTCATTATATTTGACCACATAGGTGTAGAGTTCGTGCAGAGCGCAATTCGTGTTGAACTCGGATGTGTGAAGGCGCGACTCCTCGGCCAGCATGGCGTTCATATCCTGATCGGATATCGGCGGCATTTCTCGAATGTCGTGGTAGTAGCGATCAACCCATTTGCGATATTCGGGAATGTCTTTTGCGTAGAGCAGCTTTGAGCTGGGCGAATCCTTGCCCAACCTGTGATCGGATGTGGAGCATGAGTCCATGAACGTTTGTGCGACAACGGATAGACATGAATCGACAATATTCGATTTGTGTATGTCAAAAACGAAATTAGGATTTTTTATGAGATTCACCCAGAAACGTAGTGGTAAACTATTGCTTTTCCAAGTGTGCACAACCTCGGGATCAGTGATGCCATGCAAGAGGGCTTGGTCATCAAGGAAGTCGAACATGTACTTAATAGCTAATGGCAATGCGGAACCACGATGGGCTGTACTGAAAATTGTTTCGAAAAGATCATCGACAAACTTTTGCAATGTGCCTTTGGTGGCCAGAAGGCGAGTCAAGTAGATTTCGGAAACTAGTTTGTTGACACGTTCACCCTCCTTCTGGACATCGTTGTCGTGATGTTTAACCAGATGCCAGTACTTAATGCCATTTTCGTGCATGTCATTATTGAGGGGACTGCCAGCCCTGCTAAATGTTGGCGAAGATGATGTGTATTTGGAGAGATTTAAGGTTTCGTATTTATGCGATTTTTCGTTCTTGTCTGACAAAATAGAGAAGTTATAAATAGAACTTTGCTTGGGAACTAAGCTGAGTGCAGCGCCATCTGGGACATTGTAATGTTGGAGCGTGTTTAGTTTCTTCCACTCGTTTTCGGTCTTGGAAGTGGTATCTTCATCGTACAGAATTACACGACCGGTAGCCCCAGTACGCCATTCTAGATCCAAGTCGTCCTTTCTTGGTTTTTGACTAGCCGGTATGTTCCGATAAATCGTGTCCAAGCACTTCTCTTTAACTTGTCCTATGGTGTCGCAATCTAAAACTTTGACTGGCACGTTCTCAGTGTGCGTTGGCAACATCTCCACATTGTTGCAAAATATTGGTTGCTGTATTATGCTGGCATAGACCGTCATGGGTCTGAAATCAATAAGCTGTCGAATAAGTTTCTCCTCACTCAGCGAGTACCGAGCTTCATATGTACATGCGTCCACTGGGCCCTTGTCTACTTGACCTTTGACAGCACGGAAGAGCATGTACAGCGGCTCCCCAGCACACTCCTTTAGAAATTTGTACAGAAGGAAAGTGAACCATGCGCTCAACATTTTTTCAGCAACACTCTCCGTCCTCCTTAATAACAGCTTTGGGTGGCTCTTTCCCTCAATACACTTTTCAATCAAATCGCTCAACAGTGTTTTCAAAATATCCGTGCAGTACTCCAACTTCGATTGTAAGGTAACCATAATCAGCGACGCAACATTGACCCGTTCTCTCATCGAGAAATATCGGTTGGATTCAAGGGTTCTAATAAACAGTAACAAGAATGTCTTATTCATGATTAGCTTACCGAATAGCCGCAAACCGTTTTCCTTGCGCAACAACTCGGGCCGTTCCCATTGGAGAACAATGTGATCCTCGTGATTCGGAAACAAGATTTTCATGGCATAAGTACAATAGTCGAGGAACGGTATACCGCCTGATGTTAGGTCTCCCGTGAGATCTGTCATTTCTGTTTGCAATTCGGCAAATGCTTCTTTGCATTCTGCTGCCACTCGTAACTCCAAAATGTCCATTTGTTCCTGCATGTTTCTAAGAACCCGATTCGACTCCGATGTCTTCTTCTTGTAAGCAACCAATAGTGCTACGAATATCAAAAGCAGAAGTACGACTCCGGATACAACGACAACAAAGGCATTTTTGCCCAAATCGTCCATGATATTCGGCGAGGCATAGCTTAATACTCCAATTCGATACTCTAGCGAGCGTCCAATGCGCACCACTACCTCCGGGCCAGAGCTGTCCTTGCTATCTGGACCACTGTCATCGTCCGAGTCGTAATTGTCACCGCCAAACGGTTCTAGTGGAGGACGACACGTCAGTTGCTGCCGCGACAACGATGTTATATTGCACAATTTTTTACCAATAAAAACTTTTACATCGCTTTCGCTACACGCCCGATCTAAATGGCGACCGTTAATTGTCAAATATTCGCTCTTATAGTACTTGACACGTTCTTCAAAGTTGTAATAGACTGGGTTGGGATACAATTCATAATAGTTGTTATGTTTGGCTGAAAGGTTCTGTACTTGTAAAACATGGTCCATTAAGAACCCGTATTCTAACTTCTGAGGATTCTCGGAGTCCAACATATCATCGGGACTGGTCTCTACAGTGGGTGAATCGCAAATCATTTCCGTTGACGATTTAACTAGACATTGGCTGAGAAACGTTTTATTTTTGTAGATCACATACATACTCGGCGCCTGTATATAATTGAAATGGGTACCGATGACAGTTATTTCAGTGCCGCCCGCCGGTATTCCTTTTGGAACTTTTATTTGGCCACCTGTGGTGCCGGAATATACTTGCTCAACGGTGGGATCAAGCACATATTTGAAATTATATTCGTTAAATTCTCTTGGTCCGTTATCGAAGACCATTTTCAGGCGCCCTTCTATGATGCCGGGCGACGACGATGTACTACAAATAGCCTGATTTTCATCCACGCTGAGAATCTCACATGGCAAATGATCATTGATGAATGCTTGTATGCGTGACCCTGAATTTAAATATTTACCGATTATTCGTATCTGAGTTCCACCAGACACCGGCCCATGTCTGGGGCTAAATGATGATATCTTCGGATCAACGAATTCATAGTCCTCCTTGGATTCTCCACGATAGTCCCCGATTTGTACAACAATGCGACCACTACGATACATTTGCTCCCCTGGACTGTCCACTATGCAAACAATTTCCTTCGTATCCACGTAAAATTTTTCAAAGGGCGAGCAGTTTATTCCCGCTATGCGTACTCCCGAGTAAATATCGGAAAATTTCTTACCTAAGTTTATGCCTCGGATGGTTATGTTGGTACCACCTTCCCAGGGTCCAGTTTTTGGCGAAAAGTAATGTATTTCAGGATTGGGACAAGTTTCCATTCGATTCAACCAGTCGGTTTTGCCTTCGTTGTTGTTCTTATTACACTGCTCTTCGACCTCGCATGTGTTGGTGGAAGAGCACCAACCGCAGTTGTACTTCTGTGCCAGTGCTAAACACATGCCACAGCTGTCGGCCATATCGCGGCATCTGTATATGACAACATGTATGTCGTGCGGGTTGTCCAGTGGCTTCGAACCACCCCAAATAACGGCAAATGTAGCCGTTAAATTCGGTGAGCGAGATGTATATTGGAATTCCATACTATCACAGTATATTGTATCGCCCAACAGTTGAGCATTTAAACTAGTGACGCGTCCTTCGATGTTAAATTGACACACAAATCGCGTTTGCACGATGAACTGGCCGATTATATGCACCTTGACTTTAATGGATTTGCTGGTGCCTGCTGCTACAAGGATTTCGCTTCCATCACCTGTAGCATTTATGGTTGGACAAAAACCAGGTCCAGACCTGTAGCTGGGACCGATACGACTGACGCCAGTTACAAGGATATCGTTACGGCAATTCTCAGCGGTATCGTGTGTACAACGATGTGCTTCAACACACCAATCACAAGGGAATTCTGAAGAAACACAACGAGTACACGACGAGTGTGTACTACAGTCGAAGAATGTGAAATCTGTCGATACCAAATCCGGACCGTTTCGTGTGCGCACCGATAATTTGGCCGTAAAATGGTGTTTTCCCTGCCCAATCTGTGGCAACATATCCGTTCGTGGTGTTGTGCAGTTTACACCGTTTCTTTTCTTTGTGGCGTTTGTGAACAGAGCCTTGTCTTCCGTGGTAAATGCACACACCAAGTTTTCCTTAAGTTGTGGCAAGTGGTCAATAATTAGTTCCAATGTCCGTGCAGTGGTCCTTTGCAATTGATGGGGCATTACGCTCGTTATTGTGGTACATTTTCCCGTCTTGTAATTGATCCAATAAAGTGGATCATTGACATCATCTTGACAGGTAGATCGTGGCGAACACTTATTTTCCAATGAACACCAACCACAATATGGGTCGTGTGCCCCCAAACACTCGCCGCATGTTCTGTAGCCACTGCAATCGTATACTTTGACCTTTGCCACCTGCGATCTGGACATGACATACAAATGCATATTTTGATTGTCAAATAGCATGTCTTTGAGAATCGGAGAACCAACTGAAATGGGTATCTCGGCATATTCATTGGCTACAGTGTTGGATTCAACAACTATTTTCTTCAAATACCCATTACCAGTTCCAATGAAGACAACTGTGTAACCGCTGGAGCTCGTTGCCGCAATCGAAGTTAAATAGTCCTTAAACGTCAATACGGGTACAGCAGTAATTGGCTGATCGCCTCCAAGTGGAGAATTGACGTCGAGGCCACAAAAGTCTTCTCCAATAGTTTGAAGTTTTGTTGGCACGCACGGCATATTGGGAGAGATGAAATCGAGACCTCTAGAGCCAACACCATTAAAGCACGATTTAATGTTCTGCATAAATTTTCGACGTATAGCTTTCAATGAGTATATACAAAGTGCAGAGTTATCAGTTGATTGGTTCCCACGTCCCTCGGAAAAGACAGCATACAGGACGTCATCCTGTGGTGTCACTGATAAACTTTCAGCCAAGTCCGAACTCGGCTTATCCAAATAGGCTGCTTGTACCAAGTTGTACTTGGTGCCGCCTTGGTCTGTGCTAATACAGTTGACTGGAATTTCAGTGTAAGAGTAGTAATTTGAATCCTCTTGGCAGATACGGACAAGTTTTGTGATGTATTCCTTGGGATTCGAGTGATGATTGTGCTTCAGCTGTGTAGTTAAAAAATATGAAAACTTCTCCGAACTAAACCCGTATACATATGTGACCAAATATCCTTCGCGGGCATACGAATTGATAAATGTTCTGGTGCCAGTTGTCACGGCCGACGATGCTATTTGGAACATATTTTTCTTCTCCAACGATCGCGAAGCTACAGCCGGTATTTCACTGCGATAAGGGGAATTATTCGTATACGTGACGCCCACATACATTACATTAGTCAGGGGATGTTGGGGTGGTCCAGGGGCGATAAATGCTACAGTGGATGAGTTGGCATCGTTTGCCACAACAGCATCTTGCACTTCCTGCTCAATTATGGACACATTCTGCAAGTTGTGAACGGTGCAATTTCCTTGGAATAAACTGCCGCATACGATCAGACGTGAAGTGGCGCGATCAATAAGCAGAACTTTGTTGTAGTTATCGGTGGGTTTACGTTTCGCATGCGCAGGACAATCTAATATCGAACACTCTACCGAATCGTTTTTTGGGCCGGTCTTCACGCTCTCGTGTATCTCCAAATCGGGCGATAGTTGATACAGGTTATTTACACCACCCACGTATACACGCCCCGTCACAGTATCTACAACCAAGTGATTCAATTGGGTATCGAATTTAACTTTTTTCGTAATAAAGTTGTTAACAGTTTTATTCGCGTTCTCTGTGGCTGTGAGTGAGCCACTCGGCGTTGATGAAGAGTCACCGAAGTTGTTTGTTTTATTTTCTAAATTAAACGGCAGTGATTGGTTGGACGATGAATGACTCGATGTATTACTTGGATCTTCATATGTTAACGCGGCCGACTCGAACTCTTTGTATGCAGCACTGTCGAACAGTTCGACAATACTGCTGCTCGCCCCCACCAAAGCTGGGGACTGAGCCAGTGATTTTGGTTTCCCTACTGTGGAACTTGATAATCTATTGTAAGTTTCTATGCTGGTGGAGACATGTTGTGCAAGCAATGTCAATATTATAATGGTGTGACAGGATGTATAAACCAGCTTCATGTTTTCATGCAACAGACTGATTTCCTCAGTCACATATATTATTTGGGTTTACGTTGATTGGTGCTGTTCGCCTATTTTCGGACACTTAATGCTTTAGGGATTGTGTTGTACTGATATGAATGATTCGTTTCACGATTATGTCAAAGAACGCAATATATTTGTAAAAATCTGCTCGTGAAAAAAAGGACTTCATTAATATCTGTACGTGTGTATGTATTACTTTGACTGTCTTACCCATATCTATCGTTGTCGCTTAATGCAGCTATGGCGAAGCATTTTATCTATATGTATGCTTTTTTTCTTTCTTTTCGGATCAATGACACATTTCCTTTCTGTATAAAGTTTTATTTCACAATCTCGATTAATCTACTATTAAGGATAATAACATTTACTGTAAAGAACTATTTGCTATTTTTTTGGAGATAATTTAAAAATTTTCTGTATTTCTCGTTTCGTCTGTGTTGTTGTAATTTGTAATATAAAATAGATAAGATACTTCAAAAAAGGGTGTTTTAAACAGAGCCGGGCGTTGATGTTGTCGGCGTTAATGGATATTTAACATTAATTCACTGAAATATGATAACACAATATCGAAAAGATTTGATTTGACAAATTAGCTATCGATTGCAGAAATAAACTGCTGAAGGTAGTGAAGCAGTGTATACACTACCACTCTTGTCTAAATTTAGCTTGATTAATCTGGCCCAAGGTACAATAACTAGGCACTACATTTAACATTTTCCTAAAAACCCGAAAAATTAATGGAATGTCAGGGTTAGGAATGGGATTGACATATTGAATCATTCACAAATTACATATATGTTAATGCTTTCCAATGTTGTAAAATTCATATTTAAACAAATGGATTTTAAAATATATTTTTTTGTATATTTTTCAAAACATCACATACACAGTTGTAATGACTTTGGCATAACAAGCCACAATGTGAAAAAATAGTAATTTAAAAGTTGCTATAGTATGTGTATATATAACCAAATGATGAAATGATCTCAAAGATGTAGGTAATGCCATGTTCTGACGGACATTCGAACAACGTAGTTCGCTCTCAGAATTACGTACATGAATTAACCCGTTCATACAACACTATTCTTAATTCATGTCATCAGAGTTTTTTTTCAAACTTTACTTTCTTGTTTTACACCAAAATTGTAACATATTTGCGTGAATCACATATGGATCTAAATAAAAAAATAATTCTCTTTCTCCTGACTATAATATCAACCCCTATCTCTTTACCTTTAATTCATGTTTTCTATTTTTTCTGAAAATATTGTTGTTTTCAATACATTTTTATATTTTCTCAACTCAAATGTCACATTTAAAAAATTGGAGAATTTTTGTTTTGGTTTTCCCACTTTTGTTTCTCGTTTTGTACGCTAACTAGAACCAAGGGGAAAGAAATGCATATTGCATTATGTAGACAACAAAATTTACATTCTTCTGCATATATAAAAACTAGAATTGTGGTTACTTTTCATTCATCATTTTCAACTTTACTGAAAATGTTTGAAAAATTTGAAAATTTTTTCATGCTGTCAAAATTAATTTATTTTCGATAAATTCTCCCAATTGTTAGAGATGGCACAAAATTCTTGGTGATTCAGAGAGTGATTCGAATTGAACAACGTACAAAAGTCGGTGTTGGCTCAGACAATTTTGCATGGGGAACTAAGTAATTACTTCATAATTAAGGGTCGAACAACGAATGACAACGATATTTTGACAAAAATTTAGTTATCAGCTACCCATACATAGATATTGATAGTGAACAAGTAATGGCTTTGATACACGAGCCATATGTACTGTCAAATTTTACATATGTTAATACCGATATGACAACTCATATATAATTTTTAGTTTAGGGACCGCTCTATTTTTGAATGTATTTTCATATGTTAACCCATGGCAAAATTATAAAAGGTAGCAGCAAAACCCAGCTGATTTGATTCCAACGTAATACTAGTGCCAATATGACAAATTATGTTTTTAAAAATCACCCAACAGGAAAATTGGGAATGCATACAATGCGAAATTCTTCTTTATTAAAAGTCCTCCCGTATTCAATTTACTCAATCTGCCTGCTGGGTAAATTTGAGGAAGCAAATCTTACTTTGCATGGCACAATGATTAGGTAGTCCATTTAGCGCAGTTGATGTCTTGATTAACTGTCAACGTGGGCAATTTCTACTTGAATTCGATGTGCAGTGTTGCCAACCATTTGAAATATTATAAGGAAAAATTTGACAGATAAACACCTTTGTTTTGATACATCACCTTATAATTGCATCATGAGTACCTATTTATTGTATTATATATCGCCAAACAATCCGGTTGCCAATTAATTAACTCTATTTAAGTAACCAGTAAATATGAACTACGGGTTCTCGAACTGTAATCCCTAAAACACCAAAAAACAAAGACATAAAAGTCTCAATACCATGTTCCTTAAATCATTCAAATTAAAAAGCAATACCCCACTTAAAGCTTCAGAGGCAAAAAAGTTGCGACTTCGATTATCAAGCGAATATCCTGATACTGATTGCGACATTTTAATACCGCCTAAATCGAATGTAACAGTATTGAAATTGGTAACTAGCGGCGAAATTCAGACGACTGTTTACTGTGTAGACAAATTACCATTTTTCTTTGAAAATGAAGAGAAAAAACTTGTTCCAACCTTATATGCATTGTGGAAAGTGAGTCTTTGAAAGTTTAAATCCGATTATTCCGATAATGTCGCATGAACACCTAACATAAAAATTCTTTCAGATACATGATTTATTGCCATATTTCACAACCCACCCGGCCGTTTTGCCTAAATTGAAGAATGGAGCTGATTTGATGCTGCCGGGAGTAGTTACTCATGGGAAAGGCGGCATGTCTGTTTACGGTCATTACAAAAAGGGTCAACTGGGTAAGATTCGTTCGTAGATGTATGCAAGAACAAAAACGTGACCGTATACAGTTTCATGTATTTCCAGTTGCTGTGAATTTAACATCAAACAAGTATGCTGTTGGTGTTGGGTATCTGCCCCGTTCAAGTGAAGATTTGTACATGTGCGGAGGGCATGGTGTTGCCGTAAAAATTTTACATTTGTTTGGCGATAAATTATGGGGCATCGAACCACAGCTGGCACAGCAAGTTCCGGAATTTAAAACTACTCTATCAGAGAACGACTTTCCCGAACTGGGGAAAAAGACAAACCCAAAGAAAAACGAGGAGGTAAAAATCGAAAATTTGGACAATGAAAAACGTCTGGTTGTTCCTCTCGATAATCTTAATATTAAGGATGAATCTCTTCAAGAAACATCAGATAATTTGCCACCTGAAAATAAGGAGACTATCGACGGTAACGAAAACATATTAGCAACCAATAATGAAGAAAATACAAACGATGTTATTAGCCCTGAGCTAATACTTAAGAACGCTTTTCTGTCAGCTCTGAAGAACCATGGAAAATCTTTGCAATTACCATTGTTGACAAGCAACTTCTATCGACTTTATGTCGTACCTGAAGCACAGCAGGCGATAGATCTCAAGAAAACGAAATATAAAAAACTGTCAAATTTTCTCAATGAAATGATTGACGAAGGTTTCATTGTCGTAAAAGAGGAAACCAAAGGAGTTGATAAAATTACGTACATTGATTTGGAACACCCAGAGTTGGTAAATTTTATTACCGATTATAAGAAACCGACAGGAAATGGCGAGGGAACAATGGAGAATGCGTTATTTCACTCCGAATTAATGGAGTTATACACAGTAACTGACAACACTGCGCCATTCTTTACAAAATTAAATTATAAACGAGGAGAAGGCATACCGGCATCCAAAATTAAAAAAGTTATTCGCGAATACATAAATATGCAAAATTTGCCATTATCAAAAGACACCGGTGATGAGTCAAAGACATATTTGTTGGATGACTGTTTGCAAACGATCTGTAAATCAAAAAGCGCCACTTTATCAAACATAATTGCACATGTCACCTCGCAAATGGAGCATTCTTACAAAATGTGTACGGCAACCACTGTGTCCAGCAACAAACCCATGATCCAAATGTCTTTGGCTACAAGATCGGGCAACAAGAAGGTGACGTTGGTTAGTAACATTGAGGCTTATGGCATTATATTGCCAGAGTTTATCAAATTATGCAAGCAGGGCGCTGCCGCTAGTACCACTATTGTATCAGTACCTAATCAGAAGGCAGAATTGCTTCAAATACAAGGAAACCAGGTTAGGTTTATATATAACTTGCTAACCGAAAAATACAAAATCCCTCCTAAAAATATATTGGGTCTGGAATTAGCCAAAGACGGAAAGAAACACAAAAAGAAGTAGTAATAACTTGATAATTTGTTAATGCTGTATCATGTATATATTTAAATGTATTGTATGTTATAAATAAACGATACAGATTGTAGTTGTATATCTATATATATAAAAGAGCTTAGTGTTAAGTGAGTGACTGACAGATCATCGCCCAGACGAAACGGCTAAAGCTAGAAGCTTGAAATTTTGAGTGTGGGTTGATGTTGGTGTGTAGGCGTGAGATAAGGCTGGGTTTTTGGAAATTCGAACTAGAACGGTACGAAAAGTACGAAAAGTAAATGTACCAAAAATGGTACCTTATTTTTAGGCGAACGGGAAGAGCTAGAATTCTGAAATTTGGAATGTGGGTCACTGATGGAAAGTTAGAAACATGTACAAAAGGGTTTTTGGAAATTCGACCTATAAGTGTACTAAAAGTACTAAAAATTACTAAATTTAGTTCTAATTGTATATATATAACATATATAGCTAGAATCTTGAAATTTTATATGGAATACAGGTTGGGAAGTAGTGTTGATGTATGGAAATGCCTTAAGAAATTCGTACTTATGTGTATAAAAAGTACAAAATGATACTAAATTTGGTACTATTTGTATTTAGTTGAGTGTATAGAGATGGAATCCGGAAAATCGGAATCAGGACTACTGTTGGAACACAAGGTTGAAGTAGCTTTAAAAAATCGTACTTTTGTGTACGAAAAGTACTAAATTTGGTGCAAGTTAGATTTAGGTGAACAGATAGAGCTGGAGTCTTCAAATTGTGAAAAAATGACTGTTGGAGTGTAGGATTGAGGTAGTTACTTATTGGTACGAAAAGTATTATATTGTACCAAATTTAGTACAATTTGGATTTTGCTTGAGAGGATAGAGCTGAAATCCTGAAATTTGAGTACTTATGTGTACTAAATGGTACTATATTTGGTACAACTTGATTATTTGAGAGCGGATAGAGCTGGATTCCAGAATTTTGGAATTAAAATTCCTGTTGGAGTGTAGGATTGAGGTAGTTTAGGAAATTCTTAATTATAGAAACAAAAAGTACTAAATGGTACCAAATAGTTTGCAAATTGTTTTTGCGTGAACGGATAGGGCTGAGATTCTGAAATTTTGAATTAGTATTACAGCTAGAATGCAGGATTGAGATATGTCGGTAATTTGGAAAATTTGTCATTATGTGTACTAAATGGTACACAATTTGGTACAATTTGGATTAGAGATGGAAAACTTAAAATTGGAAGGAAAATTACAGAATTAAGGTAGTTTTGGAATTTCGTACTTATGGACAATTAATGGTACTAAATATGGTTGTCTGTGAGCGGGAATCATAAAATTTGAAATTAAAATTAAGGTTGGAGTGTAGGAAGGGACATGAAGGTAGTTTTAAAAATGCGTAATTATGTGTACTAAATGGTACTAAGTTTAGTACAATTCAGATTTGAGGGAAAGGATAGAGATGGAGAACAATAAAATTACTGTTATAGGACCAGATTGAGACATTGTTTGAAATTCGAACTCATAAGTACGAAAAGTACTTTAAATAAATATAAATATGGTAAAATTGAGATCTATGTGAACGGGTAGGGCTGGTATTCTAGAAATTATGATTAAAATTACTGTTGCAGTGTGGAATTGAGGCAGTTTTAGAAACTCGTACTTACGTCTACGAAAAGTAATAATGGTACTAAATTTGGTACAACTTGGATTTTGGTGTACGGATAGAGCTGGAATCTTTAAATGCAGACATAAGGTTATTAAGGTTATACTTTGGGTACGAAAAGCACAACATTTGGTACAATTTGGACTTTGGTGAACGGGTAGAACTCGAATCCCGAAAGTTGCAACTTAGGTTACAGTAGGAGTGTAGCAAAGGTACAGAATGGTACCAAATCTGATACAATTTAGTGAACAGATAGGTTTGGAATATGGATACGGAAAGTAGAGAATGGTATCATATATGGTATAATTTGGTCTTTAATGAACAGACAGTGCTGAAATTCTTAAATTTGCAATTACGATTACTATTTAAAAGCAGAATTGATTTACATTTGGCAATTTGTACTTATGAGTACCAAAAGAACTCAATTTGGTACAATTTGGACTTTGGTGGAATTAAGATTACTGTTAGAGTGTAGGATTGACGTAGTTTTAGAAATTCTTACTTATGGGTATGAAAAGTACTAAATGGTACTAAATTTGAAACGATTTGGATTTGTATGATTCCTGAGATTTAGAATTCAGATTACTGTTGAAGTGTAGTATTGGAAAGTGGAAACCTAAAATTTGGAATGTCATTTACAGAGAGTTAGAAAGAAGGTCCAAAGGGTTTTAGGTACTAAGTAGTACTAAATTTAGTGGTGGTGATTGTATGGAGGTAGTCTAGAAAATGTGTACTTACTTACTTAGCTGGCTTGTTACAGAACGGTTGTTCCAAGCGCCTCGGTCTTGTGCGCAAGTCCACCAATTTGGAAGACCACGTTCCAAGATGTTGTTTTCTACTTGGTCTTTCCATCTAATTCGTGGCCTTCCCCTTCTACGGGAACCATCAGTAGGCTCATTTTTATATGCCTTTTGAGCTGGGGCATCTTCATTCATCCGCACAACATGGCCTAGCCACCGTAGTCGCTGCAGCTCAATACGACTGACTATGTCGATGTCCGCGTATAAATTGTAGAGCTCGTGGTTCATTCGACGCCGATATTCACCGTCGACGCAGATCGGCCCGTAGATCTTTCGGAGAATTTTTCTCTCAAACACCCCAAGCGCTGCCTCATCTGCTTGCGCAAGTACCCATGCTTCTGATCCATATAATAGCACGGGTAGTATCAGCGTCTTGTAAAGTGTGAGTTTGGTCTGGCGAGAGGTGGCCTTGTTTCTAAACTGCTTACTTAGACCATAGTAGCATCTGTTGGCCATCACAATCCTTCTCCGAATTTCAAAACTGATATTATTCGTTTTATTTATGGCGGTACCAAGGTATATAAAGTCTTTAACTACCTCGAAGCTGTAGTTCTCAAGTTCCACAGTTGGTCCGAGTCTACTGGACGTCTTGCGCGTTGATACCATCAGCTTGGTCTTCTCGCCGTTTACTGCCACACCTACCTTGGCAGACTCCTTTTCAATTTGTTCAAAGGTGGCTGTTACCGCTCGCAATGTTCGACCTATTATATCGATGTCATCGGCGTAGGCGAGTAACTGATGTTGTTTGGTGTACAGAGTGCCATTTCTGTTCACCTTTGCGTCTCGTATGACCTTTTCCAGTAGGATGTTAAAAAGATCACAAGACAAACTGTCACCTTGTCTGAATCCTCGTTCGGTATTGAAGGGCTCCGATAGGTCCTTTCCTACTTTAACGGCTGACCTTGTGCCACTTAAAGTTATCCTGCATAGCCGTATTAATTTTGCAGGAATGCCGAACGCAGACATGGCTTTAAACACCTCTGAACGGATAGGGCTGTCGAATGCGGCTTTATAGTCGACAAATAGGTGGTATGTGTCGATGTGTTTTTCGTGGGTCTTTTCCAGGATTTGGCGCAGAGTGAAAATCTGGTCAATGGTGGATTTGCCAGGTCTGAAGCCGCATTGGTATGGTCCCATGATGTCATTGACCATTGGCTTCAATCGTTCACACAGCACACTGGATAGCACTTTATATGCGATGGGAAGGAGACTTATTCCTCTATAGTTGGCACATATCGTCTTGTCTCCTTTTTTGTGCACGGGACACAGGATGCTGAGGTTCCAATCATTGGGCATGCATTCATCTAGCCAAATTGTGTTAATCAGCTGGTGCATGCTCCTGACCAGCATCTGGCCACCAGTCTTGAATAGTTCGGCTGGTAACCCATCGGCTCCTGCTGCTTTGTTGTTCTTGAGCCGATTAATTGCTTTTATGACCTCATCTTGGCTAGGTGGTATACACTCTACACCATCATCTCTTATTGGTTCTGGGGTATCTTCTTCATCGCCACTATTTGATACTAGTAGCTTTTCGAAATGCTCCTTCCAGATCCTCAACACGCTGTCTGTATCTGTCACCAGGTTTCCTTCTTCATCTCTACAGGAGGATGTGCCTGCACCAAAGCCTTCGGTTTGGTGTTTTACTCGTTGGTAAAATTTCCGGACTTCATTCTGACTCCTGTACATCTCGATTTGCTCACGCTCACGTTTTTCTTGTTCTTTCTTCTGATAGGTTGATAGGTTTGATAGGTTTCTTATAGGTTTGCCCTATACGCTGCGTTTTTCACATCAGTAGCATTACGACACTCCTGATCGTACCATGGGTTTCTTGGTGGTGGTTTTTGGTACCCAATTGTTCTTTTTGCTGCAGTTTGTAGGGAGTGGGCAATTCTTTGCCATTGTGCTTCTATACGATTATCGGGACAAGAAGTGCTTTCTTCAAGCAGATGGGTAAGTTGAGCGGAGTAGGCCTCGGCTACCTTTTGTGTTTGCAGCTTTTCGACGTCGAGTTTCCGTGTTGTATTAGATCGCACCTTTGCTGCAACATTAAGGCGGGTGCGTACCTTGGCTGCCACAAGGTAATGGTCCGAATCGATATTCGCTCCTCGGATCGATCGGACGTCTAAAACACTGGATGAATGCCTTCCGTCTATCACAACATGATCAATTTGATTTCTCGTTACTTGATCAGGAGAAAGCCAGGTGGCCTTGTGTATATCGAGATGCTTGAATCTGGTGCTGCTAACTACCATGTTTTTTGCTGCCGCGAAGTCAATCAACCTCATGCCGTTGTCGGATGTTTCTTCATGAAGGCTGAATTTTCCGACGGTGGGGCCAAAGATATTTTCCCTTCCGATTTTTGCATTAAAATCTCCTAGCAGAATTTTAATGTCGTGGCCAGGGCAACGGTCATATGCTGTTTCTAGGCGCTCTTAAAATATGTCTTTGGTCCGTTCATCTTTTTCTTCGGTCGGAGCATGGGCGCAAATTAGACTGATGTAAAAGAACTTCGCTTTTATACGAATTATAGCAATTCGCTCATCTACTGGAGTGGATCTGGAGACAAGGTCTTTTATTCTCCTGTTAACCATAAATCCGCAGCCAAATTCATGTCTCGTTTCATGACAGCTATAACACAGGGCGTAATCGTCTGATTTACTTACGCCTGTCCCTTTCCATCGCATTTCCTGTAAGGCAATAATATCGGCTTTGTACTTCTTGAGTATATCCGCCAAAGCGAACACTGCCCCTGTTCTGTACAACGTGCGCACATTCCAAGTGCAGATTCGCAGATCGTGGTCCTTTATACGTTTGCGGGGGTCGTCAACAATAGGGGGGTATGGTTTTCTTTTTCTTTGCTTTTTCATAGTAGGTTGGGTGAACTCGCGGCACATGTTAGCTCACTATTTCATCGGGTGATGAGAATAGCTCCCCAGGTGGCACCGCGGGGAGGTCAGTGTCCACAATTGAGATGAAAGAGGGACCAAGATAAGCCTGGGCTTCGCCATGTTAAAGCCATTCAGAGCCGTTGCTTGGTATCTATCATCCCCTACGCCACCCAGAAAATGTGTACTTATGTGTTCGAAAAAAAGAGGTGAAGTTCAGAACTATAGTACAACAAATTATACAGTATTCACGATCTCCATATGATTTTTTGTATTCCCTTTCCGCATGCGAAGTAGTGGGCACTTTGCTAGTACAATATATACACTGTGAGTTTGTTACATTTTACACATTCACTTCTACTTGATAATGAATTTGAGTTTTATTTTTGAATTTGTGTATAAATACATGCACTTAACAGGGAAAAGTAAACAAAATATGTTTTCTTCAGACTCGAACTTAATTCAATGCTTTGCATACTAAAATACCCACCTTCTCAATTTTTAAGGGGTTTGTTGAACGTCCGTATTACCAAAATACACAAGGATTGATGGAAAAATGTTTACTTTGATATAAACACACATTCTTCAGTGACTTGAAATATATTTTCAAAAAATTCTGGTAAATGTACTTAATTTTTTCATAAATTTACTTTTGACAAAATTCAGCTTTAAAAATTGAAATTCAAACCAGTGAGCGGAGCAGTATAGTCGGACGGGGCCGACCATGCGACACAACTACCACGAACTCTAACTTTCTGAGGATGTTTATTCCGAGTCTGAGTAATATTTCGTGATATTTGCCCCCTCTTGCCCCCTCTTAACAACACCTCTTCCTTACTTTTTTCGAATGTTCAGTACAGTCCTTCTAATTACTTGTCCAGATTACCTTCACGGTGGGTTGTGTTGTGATTTTCGGATTATACTCTACTCGAAAACACACAAAAAAATATGTTTTCGGTCCATTTCATCCCAAAATTTTAATCTGATCATCACCGATAATTGTAGGCGTTGTTCTTGACCATAACTGGAACTTCATGAAAAATGTCAAAGCCATCAGCGCGATATTTCTCCCTCTAATGTGGTAATGGGTTACTGAATAATATCTGAATACGAAAGCACCTGTAAATATTTGACTGTAACAACCACATCTTAGTAGATACATCACTATATTTGGTATCAATTTAAAGGCCCACCACTCCTCTTGGATATGCTATCAACTCCTGGGGTCTACATCCTCCAGGAGTAAATATGTATGCCATAGAATACAAATTTTGTCATTTTTCACACAAAAGTCAGGGTCAATTTGACCCGCTAAATATTGACCGATCTTTATCAAAACATGCATGCTTATTCTCTGACCCGATCCCCTTCTCCATGCAAAAATTCGCGGTGTTTGGGCCATAATTGCGGCCTCTGGAGCGACCAGAAAAACCGACAAAAATTTAGTATTTGGTCCATTTCATCCCCTAAATATTAACCGATCTTTTCCAAAAACAATAGGGGTCTTCACACACACACACAGCTTGTGTTCAGTGGCAGAAATAGTTAAATCATTTATATTTATAAATATTTTAAAGTTCCCTGCCCCTAAAACCTTTAAATATAAATTGTAACATTAAGCTTTAGAAAATACAATTTTTTAATTGGTTTAAAATATGCTAATCGACATGCATCATTTTTTTAAATTTATTTGTCATTTTATTTGAAATTGATAGATGAGTTACAAATTAAAAAGGGTTGCTATTATCAATTTCTTAAATGATTATCAATTTCCCAAAATTACGTCATGATTGTAAAATTATATGAAACTTGTTTGTCAACTATATATAAATTTGACATCGAAGAAAATTAAGTTCGTCCGGCCAAATTTCAAAAAAAGTTCTATAATTTATATACAAGAATCAAAGATGTATCAAAATATATTACAGAATGTACCGTTCATAAGCGAAATGTCAGTACGATGTCCCATAAAATTAACTGTTGAGAATATCGTCCACTTTTAACTATTCTATGTGATTATTTAGAGCCATGGCATAATTACACAAGGTAGTCTAATGCCGACATATGAATTCATTTTTTTCATAATTTTTATTTTTGATGTATTTTCTATTGTATTACTTGCCTGATATTGTTGTTGCATAGCTGATTTACTTAATTATTCTGCTTATTTTTTTACTTAATTATTTTTATACACCCTACTGTGATTTAATGTTAAAATTTAAATTAATTATTTATGCATGTTTTTTAATATTTTGTGTTAAGAGAAATCTTGTGGCTAGGTTCCCATTCATGAAAAAATGTTAAAATTGAAAATTGGAATTTTGAAAACATTCAAAATTTAAATGAAAATAACCTCCTTCGAAATGAACGCACAGCACGAGTTCAGTGGAAATAATTACAAAATGTTTAATATCTTGAAGTTCCCTGCCTCTATAATCTATAAATATAATTTGTAACATCTATAGTTATATCTTAAGAGCAATATTAATCAAAAAATGGAGATATTTATTTACAGAAAATATACATTTTTAATTTTTTAAAGATATGCCATTCGCCATGCATAATTTTTTTTTCAAACTATTTGAAATTGTCAAATGAGTTCCAATTTAAAAAGTGTTGCTATTATTAATTTCTCAAATGAGACTACCTTCTGTAATTATGATATGTAGGGTACCTTAGGGCAATTTCTTGTCAGGACTCCGAAGACAATGTTGCCACCTTCATTATAGTTGGATTGCCAACTATCGTTTAAAAAAGTAGTGACCAGGGCACACCACAAACCCAACTATCCTGACCCAACTATCCTTAGTTAGTTAGTTTTTGTCTCGACCATGACCAATAATAAGGTGATGTATCAAAACAAAAATAATTGTTTTTGTCTCGACCATGACCAATAATAAGGTGATGTATCAAAACAAAAACCTTTGTTTTTGTATCGACCATCTGTAAATTTTTTCAAAACAGCTGTTTTTCTCAAGTCTAATGTCAAAAATTTCGACTTTACGTTTTCATAATGGAAGTCAATTCACAATAATTCCCAACTTATGGGTCGATTACGGATGGCAACCAAAGTTTAGTTGCGTTGCCAGTTGCCAAATTTGCATTATGGATGGCAACTGTTGTCAACTTCAGTTGCTTCAAATAGAATTTTTCGGCAACCATTTATTTCTGGTTGCTGTTTATAATAACTGAACTTTTTAGGCTTCCCATAATGGTTAATATTACTACAAAAGAACAATTTGAGGACCTTATTGCCCGGAAGGAAGCTCACCCAAATGTAGCACGCGGCGTGCGGACATTTGGTCAAACCAAAGCCACTATCGATGATGTGTGGAAGGCCATTTCAGAAGACCTTAACTGCTATGGCATTCCAAATGAATGGCAGAAAGTGGCGAACATCCGACAACACCCTGGAACTTAGTTTTCGAATAAAAAAAATTTATTCTTCCCTTTTTCCTCCTCCGTTAATTTGGATACAATCAAAATAGTACACAATTTTTCCTCTATTAGCCGGATAACTTTGGCGAAAACCACCGACATTGTCGGTTGAGCGATGCCAAGGTTGAAGTCCACAAAAAACACCAGAGCTCCACACATTTTTAAGAGAGGAGGAATTGCTGTTGGCCGCCAGGTTTTTCGGAAATCAGCGTTTAAGGCTTCATCTATGTACACAACAGCATCTTTTGGTAGTCGAAAATACGCCTTCAAGCTAATATGAGCAGTGGATTGAACATTTCTCTAAACGTCAGCATCTACTCACAGAACTGATGGTAGTTCTAATAGATTTATCTCTTAAATGCCTTCTAATAAATGACACACCTTGAACACAATTTTCATCATCAAAAAATAGTTCCACTGAGCTTATCATCACATATTATTAGCTTTTCTGATATATTTTATTCATTTTTTTTGTTTGTTTGTCCGCTTTTCCACAGGCAGATTTTTATTTGGCAAATTTTTTTGTTTTCTCTTTTGAAATTTTCGTTTGCTTTTCCATTAGCAAATTTTTCTTTGTCAAATTTGCGAATCAAAATACAAAAGAAAGAAAAAAACGTCAAAAGTGTTTACATTTTAAAGATTTTTTTTAATAATTTATTTATTTTTTATATATTTTATTATATAAATTGCAAAAATTAAATTTCACTTGCACAAATTAAAGCAACAGGTTTGTAAACAAAAGCCGGCTATGTGTCAGTAAAGCGAATAGGTTCAAAAGGAAATGTCAACAAAATTGTTTTCAACGAACAGAGCAAAGCTGAATTTGCGTGTACGGCAAATTCTGAACAAGCAAATTTTTGTTTTTCTTCCTCGCACCCCTCTCGCCCACAAACTCAGTATTTGCCAAATAAAAATTTGCCTGTGGAAAAGCAGACTTTACAATATTTCTAGTTGTAGAAATGTCAAAACAGTATTATCGACAGCAACTGAGAAAAGTTGCTATTCATAATGTTAAGTTTTATTTCAATTGCGTTGGTTGTTTTCCATAATCGACCATTAATGGTGTTTCTACACGATATGTATTTTACATATGTGCTGTCACTTTTTTACATATGGAAATCGAACTCGTCATGTGAAACATACGGAAATTTCAATGTGTCAAAACGATATGCAATTACATATGTATTTTTTTCCGAATAGGACGCGCTCTATTTTCGTATGTGAAACATAAGGAAATCAGCTGTTTGAATGAAACACATTGTTGGAAGAAAATGTTTCAATTGTAATTTAAAAAAAAGGATGAAAAGGCAACAATTACAAATTATTATTTCGTTTGTAGATGTTTAATAAAAAAAATGATGTTGATTTAAGAAAAAATTAAAGTGTTTTTTTGATTATAGATTATGTCATATGTAAAATACATATGTCGATTTGAACACAAAAATAAATGTTTTGTGTACACTGCTAATTTTGACACACATAAGGAATTACATATGGATGAAATAAGTGACAGCACATATGTAAAATACATATCGTGTAAAAACACCATAAGTGGCGCAGATATCCAGCTGGTCTCCCTGGGTGACCTATTTTATAGGCCATGGACCAAATTTTTTTTGTGCCATGGTTCTGATGGTTCATTTCACAGAATCTTGGATTTGAACTAGTTTATTTCGGAAAGGCGCAACTCTATGTCGGATGATGCGTTTCGGGCAAGCTTCTCTGATATTTGTTTATATTTTCCTTTTGTTTGTAAACATTGTTTGTTGTGATCAAGGGGAGCACTCATGGGTTGAGCCCGACGCGTGGACTTTAGACCAATTGAATGAAGTGTCAAGCTGCAAGTGTCCTCCCGTCGCTTTTGATCAATCGCAAAACCATCCAGCTCCTGAAGAAGTATCGACGAACGAGGTAGCACTTGTATATTTCAAAAAGTTGATATCGCTGCTTTTTGATCGCAAAAACTTAGTGGTAAGTTTAATCCACGCTTGCTGTTTATGACATCATGGGGAAGAACGCAAATCTTTATGCTAAAATTAATACAGTGTCGATTTAAATATTTGCAACTAACGTAGCCCTTGGCAATTTTTTTTTTAAGAAATCGTTGTGCTCTATTTTGATTTGTATTCTCTAACTCATTTCAGTGTACTCCATAAAAAATTGGAGTACACTGAAATCGGTATTTTCGGAGATATGAAATATGAATAACCGAGTCGTGTAATACAACGGCAAATCCTCTAAACATTGAGAGATCTTTGACGAAATGTTCACACAAATATCAGTATTCGTGCTATACAAATTGAGCAACAGGGTAAGCGAATCTGTGGGATCAAAATTACTTCATTATTTTAATGACAATTTCACTGACACTGTCTTGTCGTGGGTGCCATCAATCTTGTCTTCAATATCATACCCTCTTTATTATTAAAAAAATATACCTTTTTAGTTTTTTTATTATTAAATAAGGTGTATGCATCAGATACAACAACAAATATTTTACAAAAACAACAATGTTGTTATAGAAATTAAATTGTCATGCTGACAATCAGTTTTTGACAAAAATAAGCAAAAACAATTAATAATTTATTTTTTTCAAGAAATATTCTCTGAGGAATAATTAATGAATTTGTGTATTCTTGGGTTATTGGCGGTTTTAGGTCAGTGAAAAATAAAGTTTAAGACCTGGTCGCGATTAATTTTAAGTTTCCCACATGCAGCCCATGGCTCCTTGTGATGTTGTTTATATTGTGAATTACAATCTATTTTTCTATGGAGTAGTGTCTTTCAATTTTGTTGCCTTCTTAAAGAAAATTGAGAGACATAAATCCCCGGCCAAAGACTAAATCATGGAAATTGTGTTGACCGTATAAAATCTTTCCATAGGCGTATTTAACCTTCGCCGCCGTAACAAACACCAATGGACCGATTCCAATAGGCTAACAATTCAATTTCAATTTCTGTTTATTGCTTGTAATATATATAAATTATTAACATATAGTAATTATAAGACAAGAGCTTAGGGATCTTTGATCCCTGTTCTACTATATCATTATGTGGTTTAAATAATATAAATAACTAACAATTATCATTGGAGAAGGTTGGGAGAAAAGCAAAATAAAAACCCATTGAATGTTTTTATAAATTGTAGGTTAAGAGTTAAAATTACTATGACACTATATCATTATTATGTGGGTATTGAGAAATTAGACATCTGTCTCTAAATGAATTCATCAAGATGTTGATTCTTTCCTGGGCAGTCTGGAATCCCGTTAGAGTGTGTAGTCTTCTAGTGGAATATAACCAAGGAAGGTTGTAGATCATTTTTAAAAGCTTATTTTGCGAAACTTGAAGTTTCTTTAGATGACATTTTGCAGATGAAGACCATACTGGGGCACAGTATAACATAACAGGTTGAAAAATTGATTTGTAGATAAGTTTCTTATTCTCAAGATTAAGTTCTGGGTTCCTATTAATCAACGGGTACATAATTCTGGTAACCTTATTAATTTTGTCCAAGATGTATGGAATGTGAGCTTTTAAAGAGTAATATTTTATCCAGTATGATTCCTAAGTATTTTACATTATCTCTCCATTCGATGTTACAGGTGTTTAAGATGATTGGCCGTAAAATCTTCAGTAAAATCTTCCATTTATGAAAATAAGAGTGCAGTTTTCACAGAGCTGCCTCCAACGTGTTAGTTATATTTATTGCATAAGTATCAGAGCATATAATTGATGTGTCATCGGCAAAAATAGATGTGCAACATCCTATAAGAGACGGTATGTCGTGTGTAAATATGTTGTAAAGTATTGGCGATAGACAGGATCCTTGGGGACATCCGGCATTTACATTGATTACTGCGGAAGATGTAGCACCAATTTAAACTTTAGAAGTTCTTTTTTTGAGAAAACTTTGTATAATTTTAATAATATACAAAGGGAAGTTCAATTTCCTCAATTTAAAGATAAGACCGTCGTGCCAGACAGAGTCAAAAGCAGCTTTTATATCCAGTAGAACCATTCCAGTTGATTTATTCAAATTGAAGTTTTCGAGGACCGTGTTTTTAATTTTTAACAGAGGGTGGGCAGTATTATGTACTTTTCTGAAACCAAACTGTTGGGGAGGAAGAATGTCATTTATGTTTATATAATGAAGATTTTTTTCTTTGATTACAGATTCTAATATTTTACTTAATGACGATAGCAAACTTATCGGCCTATATGATGCAGGGCTATCGGGTGACTTATTTGGTTTGAGTAAAGGAATTGTTTTCGAACATTTCCATGCAGTAGGAAAGTATGAACATTTAAGACAGGAGTTTAAAATAGTTGTTAGGAATTTTTTCCCTTTCCTGCTTAAATTTTTTAAACTTTTATTGTTTATTTCGTCCAAACCAGGAGATTTTCTGACCTTCAGTTTTTTTTAAAAATGCCTCGGTTTGAGCAACATTTAAGTAACAATTTTCTTCAATATTACTGTTTATGTATTGTATTTCAGACAAGGATATGTTTACTTCACAAATAGTTTCTGTGTCGCTAAGATTATTGGTTAGGTTGTGATTAGTTTCAAAATGCTTAGCTATTATGTCACATTTATCCTTTTGTGAGTAGAAAAAATGAATTGTTGTGGTTTAATGTTGGAATGTTTTTAGTTGTCCGACGTAAAACTTTAGAGATTTTCCATAAAGGTTTAGAGGAGTAATCTAATTCGGATAACATATTATTCCAAGACTTGTTTTTAAAAGTCAATAATTCTTTATTGATGATTTTATTCAACCGATTCATTTGACAACGGTCTGATTCTTCTCTGAACCTATTAAAATTCCGTTTGTATACGTTTCTGTGTTGTATTAAAGTTTAGGAACGCTGTTGTCGATTGCAGCTTTAATGACGTTAGTAAACTTTTCAATCGTCCTGTCGATTTTGGTTGTGTCGTCACATAATGCGATTTTTTTTTATATTTTATTTTGTAAAAAAGCCTAAAGGCCAATGAGATTTACAATATGCATGAACTTATAGTACCTACTCCAGATTATGACAATATTAATTTACATAGATATATTTACCATATAATTGCAATTAATAATATTTGATTTTTTGTAGATAATAAATAATTTTATAAAGCAGAAAAAATTTTGTTCTCAGTTTAATTGAAGTTGCCGCAAAATGCGCTTCCGAAAGGTTGAAATAGATGTGCAAAAAATTTTTAAGTTATTGGGAAAGGCATTAAAGAGACGAGAAACCCTAACCCGAAAGGACTTACCCATCCTTCCAACTAAACGAGGTATTAGAAGGCTTGTAGTCCGAGTAGAACGTGCAAATGTAAACGAATTAACAAGAAAGTTAGGACATTGAAAATTAACAATTTTATAAAAAAGTACTTCGGAATTAGAAATATGTTCGTTTATAAACCTTTTATATCTTTTCCAATTTGCTCTATTATAGTCAAAATGTAGTGTTTCAGCTGTTACTGCATTCGCGTTGAAATCGCAGATGACTGATAAATGGTCCGAGCATAAATCATTGATAGTCTTTATAGAAAGCACATTTTGGGATACGTTTGTCAGAAAAATTTCAAGGTTAGATGGACGTCGTCTTGCATCTTCCGGGATATAAGAATTGTTTGGAGAAAAAAGTATTTGTAGGTCGCGATGCTGCAGTTTGTCGTATAATACATTTCCCCACGAATTGTTTCTAGTGCATCCGCAATAAGTGTGTCTGCAGTTGAAGTCTCCTCCTAAAACAAATGTGAAGGTAGGATCTGTTAACTTTCGCAAGTCCGATGAAAAACGTTTCCTCAACTCCGCATTTGAACTTCCTCCAGGAAAATAACAGGAGTAAACGTATAAATACTCATTTCCTCTATCAATTTTTATTCGGATATTTTCAATATTTACAGTATTTAGAGGCGGTATTAGTTGATGTTGGATATTTTTTTAATGAGAATAGCCACTCCGCCTCCTCTACTACCTTCACGATCCTTTCTATGAACATAGTATCTTGTGTTTTTCAATGAATGATTTTTATTTAGCCATGTCTAATTTAAAGGCAAACATCGTATTTGCCATTTGTGTTTATTCAGTAAATGTATTAATTCTTCATTTTTATTTCGAATGCCTCTCGCATTCCATGTCATTATTTTCAGATTTGTGGAGCTCAATATAAAAATTTAAATGCTAAACTTGTAATGACCTCAAATTGGTCCGCTTTCGAATTGCATTTGCTTAAATTTGAAATTAGTTCAATAGTGAGACTATTCATTTCATCTATTGAAAATAAATAATTGTTTGGACGATTATTGATTTGGGGAATAGCCCACCCAGATACGGTCGGAATCTCCGGTAGATTGAGATTATTAGTGAATTCTTTGTTGTAATTAAATTTCTTGTTAAATTGAACTTTTGGCTTCTTAATACTGGGAGTTTCGTAACGTTTCCTCAGTTCAATATACTTAGAGCGGCTAGGACAGTCAACTGACGACGATTTGTAATTGCCATTGCAATTTGCACATTTTTCAATTGTTACATTACATTCAGTACTTTTGTGATTTCCTGCACAGGTAGAGCAAAAGGTCTTGACTTTACAACGATTGGATCCATGACCATACATTTGACAGTTATAACACTGTGTAATTTTACCTTTGTTGGGTTTCTGGTATTCCTATCGGATTCTTATACGATTTATTGAAGAATAGGTTTGACGGATCTCCTTTAAAGTTATTGTTTTCCGTTGGAAATAAACAACATATATTATGTTTTCGTTGACTCCATCCTTAGCCTTTCTGATGACAAGTTTACATCCATACATTTTAAGCCCATTTCATTTAAATGTGTTTTAACCACATTTGGGTCCATTTTCGTTTTTGGGGACATATGAAAAATATTCCAAATTAAAATTATTGTCGAGTGCATCACACATGACATTCAAATCTTCATTCTTATTAAGAAAAAGTTTTAATCCGATGCAGATTTTTCGTATAGAGTACGACGAAATATTTAATATTCTGCACATTTCATGCATAACAGTAGGGGAGACTGGGGCACCTCCGGCAATCGCGATTTCGATATGAAGCTCTCAACGTACATCACTAGTTTCGATACATCGGTATAGAATATCGAAATAAATAACTGACACAAAGTTTGTAATTTCTAGCTAATAAGCTTATTTAGATACATGGGTTTTTATATTTTTATAGATGTTTCTGTAATATTTCAATTTCATTTCGTAAGTATTTCGTGTATAAAACTTTTTAAATTTTTAAGACAATGTTATTAAAAAGTGGTTAACTACGATGTGTTTTATTATAGAAATATTTAAAAATACAAAGTTTTTACAAAACTGATCGAAAAAAATTAAAAAAAAACTATAAAAAATACATTCGGGGTAGATTCGGCATTTTAAAGTGGGGCACATTCGGCCATATACAGATTGTGCAATATTATTTCCTTAAAATGTTTTTGAGTTTGTTTTTAAAACTAATCCTTTAATATGCTTCGAAATTGCATATATAAGATCAAACGTGCTTGTATTGACGAAGAGGTGATAGAAAACCTCTACTTCTTATGGTGTGTGCGACCTTGAGATGTAAACGTCTGCCGCTAGAAAATAAAGTCCTATAATTCAAACATTGTGTGGCGTACTAAAACCAAATAGAGCCTTTAGAGGATCAGAATTTGAACCAGACTGATAGCGATGACAATTACCCGGCTATGACTACGGTGCCGAATGTGCCCCATCAAATGCCGAAGCTGCCCCGGGTTGGGGCACATTCGGCAAATTTGACTTTTTTAACAAAACTGTAAAATTTTTTAACTAATACTATTATTTTTTATCTTTTTGGTACTAGTTTTTATAATTAAGTGTCGGAGGACAATAATCAGCCATAAAGTTGTTATATATGTTGAATAAGTTCTGAGATATAGAGCTCTAAAAAAGTGCCGAAGGTGCCCCAGTCTCCCCTACTATATTTTAAGTGTTTTTTGTTTTGTTATATGAGGAGAAATTCACGTCTGCACAATACGGTATATACTATACGACTGAATAAGCTAACATAATCTCGTCCATTTTATGAGTATCAGGAATTTATGGACAGTTTTCCACACATAACGTAAAATATGTGGACCATTCGACGAACGGGGATATAACATTCTTTATTGTTTGTAAAGTAAATTGTCAACAACATTTTAAATATTACATTTCGATTTCAAAAATGGCCCTTAAATTTAGTCTTTTTTAATAATATTACTTGAATTTTTATTATTAAAAAAGACTAAATTTAAGGGCCATTTTTGAAATCGAAATGTAATATTTAAAATGTTGTTGACAATTTACTTTACAAACAATAAAGAAAAAAGTTTAAAACCATATGATTGTCACTTACACCTTATTAAATACACCTTGGGCCGTACCTAATTTATTGCGCTCCCTACAAAAATAGTCACCTTCTAACCTTTATAGGGTTTGAAAGACGTCCGTATTACCATGGTACAATAATACAAGGTAGGGTAGCTTGAGGTGAATAACAAAAAAGCAACTATTTCAATATATATATATATATTTCAATCTATTTTGAATTTATTTGACATTGTATTCAAAACAATACACACATACACAAAATATGTATTTTGATTTGATGGAACAAGCCACCTTGAGAAAAAATTGTAATCAGTTGGTAGCTGTGCCCTACCTTGTAATAATTATACCATGCGTATTACCCAAATAAGCAAGGACTTTATTTGCATATGTGCCAATTGAAAACGGCGAAAATGGATGAAAATATTTTTTTAATAGATCGAAAAATGTTTACATTTATAGAAAAACAAATTTTTCAATGACTGGAATTCTATTTTCGAATCCATATCTTCAAGCAAATAATACAAACCGCAATACAAAATTGAAAATTTATTAAATTAATCCACATATTTTTAGTTTCTATTGGAAATTTCAAATTTCCTGAATGTTTTGTTTTTATTTTCAACAAAAGAAAAAAAATAAAAAATACGTTCTGTCAAAGTTGAAAATTTTCAACTTGAAATTTTTTTCGTTCGACGTATTTCGATAACATTCGATAAATACATGTGTTTTACTTTTGTGGTGAAAAACGTCGAACGAGCTAGATGAATTTTAGGTAGTGCTCTTATATTTTTATAAGCAATGCGTATTTGGCTAATATTCATTGAAATACATAAAAATAACTTTTGAGGTGAATAAAATCGTACGCATACGCATGAATTTAGGTACGACCCTTACACAAAAAATTCTTGCGTTTTTATTCACCTCAATTTGAGTTTCTATAAAAATAAACGTTTTCGATCAATTAAAAAAAGGTTTTAATCCATTTTCGCCGTTTTCAATTTGGCACAGATGCAAATAAAGTCATTTCGTATTTGGGTAATACGGACGTCTTACAAACGCTAAAAAGGTGAGTATTTTTGTACGGAGCGCAATAAATTAGGTAGGGGAGACTGGGGCACCTTCGGCACTTTTTTTTTAGAGCTCTATATCTCAGTAATTATTCAACATATATAACAACTTTATGGCTGATTATTGTCCTCTGACTCTTAATTATAAAAAATAGTACAAAAAAGATATAAAAAAATAGTATTAGTTAACAAATTTTACAGTTTTGTAAAAAAAGTCAAATTCGCCGAATGTGCCCCAACCCGGGGTAGCTTCGGCATTTGATGGGGCACATTCGGCATCATAGTCATAGCCGGGTAATTGTCATCGCTATCAGTCTAGTTGAAATTCTGATCCTCTAAAGGCTCTATTTGGTTTTAATACGCCACACAATGTTTGAATTATAGGGCTTTATTTTCTAGCATCGGACGTTTACATCTGCAGGTCGCACACACCATCAGAAATAGGGGTTTTCTATCGCATTTTCGTCAATACAAGCACGTCTGATCTTATATATGCGAATTCGAGCCATATTAAAGGATTAGTTTTAAAGACAAACTCAAAAAAATTTTAGGGAAATAATATTGCACAATCTGTATATGGCCGAATGTGTCCCACTTTAAAATGCCGAATGTACCCCGAATGTACTTTTTATAGTTTTTTTCATTTTTTTCGATCAGATTTGTAAAAACTTATATTTTTAAATATTTTTATAATAATACACATCGTAGTTAACCACTTTTTAATAATATTGCCTTAAAAATTTTAAAAGTTTTATACACGAAATACTTACGAAATGGAATTGAAATATTACAGAAACATCTATAAAAATACAAAAACCTATGTATCTAAATAAGTTTATTAGCTAGAAATTTCAAACTTTGTGTCAGTTATTTACTTCGATATTCGATACCTATGTATCGAAACTAGTGATGTACGGTGAGAGCTTCATATCGAAAACGCGATTGCCGAAGGTGCCCCGATGCCGAAGGTGCCCCAGTCTCCCCTACGACCCTAAAATTTCAAATTGGTTGAAAAATACTTGAGTTGACATTCATATCCATAAATACTCAGTAAATCAAAATTCTAAATAAAAAGGTCTCTCAATTCGCACTTTTAATGAATTTTTGTGTAAAAAGATTGGAGATTTGTATTCAACGTACATACAGAATATTTTGACAGCGTGTAGCAAATTATGACTGTAGATATCGATTAAGTTATTGTTCCACAATAAATTTCGATACGATCATACTTATTTTCATGGCATAATTACTCATGGTAGTCTCATTTGAGAAATTAATAATATCAACCCTTTTTGGGGCACATCTATCAAATTCAAATTGTTTGAAAAATAAGTTCCATAAAATTTTATGCATGTTGATTGGCATATTTAAAAGAATTAAAAATTTAGATTTTCTAAAGATTTTAAGTATTTTAAGATGACAAATTTTCTTCATAATTGCATATAAATAAATATGATATGTACAGACATGCTTATTTTTTAATCCGAACTTGCGGTCAATAAATTGTAATGTTTTTTTTTTTGATCCACATTGTTCATAAGCTATATTTACAGATGCCACAGCTAATATTTTTTTGATCCACATTGTTCATAAGCTATATTTACAGATGCCACAGCTAATATTTACAGATTATAGAGGCTGGGAACTTCAAAAAATTAAACATTTTGTAATTATTGCCATTGAACATGTGTTGTGCGTACATTTCGTAGGATAATATTTCCATTTAAATTTTGAAAGCTGAATTTTGTCAAAAGTAAAATTATGAAAAAAAAATTAAATTATATACCTTCATGAGACTACCTTGTATAATTATGTCATGACTTACTGTATGATACTATCCGATCGGAATTGTTCAATAAAATTGTTCGATTTTTCGAGAGTAACAGTAATTCATCTATCAAAAATAAAAGTTCTCTGTTGGCCAAAATATTAAAACATTTTTTTAATTTTTAACTTTAAATGTTAAATAAATCAAAAAGTATTACATATTCATTGTACATAATTCAAATGTTTTGAACAGTACTATGAATGTACATTGTAAATGCATGCACCAGGCATTACCAAAAACAGAGCGAGTTATTGATTACGAACAAAAAAATGATCATTGTCGTATTTGTAATAATGTTTCAAATTGTGTTTACTTGATTAGTTTATACTTGATTTTTTTGCAGTTTGACGCAGAACAGCTAACTACATTTTCTACATTTTATGATTTCGTTTTTGCAAAAATGATTTCTCGTTTTTCTTATGTAGAATGTTTTCCGCGGCCCATTAAAAGAAATTATCATAAAATGCACGGATTTGGTTTTTTATAAATTAACTAAAAACCAAAAATATGTTGTATCACAAAAGCAAAAACAAAAATAAAAGAAAGGCATACACAAATTGGCAAATGTTTTCAAATGATTTTCATTCTTTAAATAACAATGCTACAAACGATGCCACAAAATAGTGATTTGAAAAAATGTTGAACGAAATCAGCTACTAACGTTTCTTAAAAAGTATATAACGCATATATTAATAAGTAGTGTTGAACTGCTGTATTCAAATATTCATTGTACATAATGCTAATGTTTTGAACAGTACTGTGAATGTACATTGTAAATGCATGTACCAGGCATTACCAAAAACAGAGAGAGTTGTTGAACAAAAAAATAATCATTGTCGAATTTGTAATAATGTTTCAAATAGTGTATACTTGATTAGCTGTGTGTGTATTTTTTTTTTTTTTTTTTGCAGTTTGACGATGCATTTCAAACGTATGAAAGGTTGGTGAAATTTTCCCTCCAAACGTCTCAGCTTGAGAAATTAGAACGCTTGCAAGATCCGAGGGATTTGGATAACGTTCTAATGGAGATATTTGAAAAATCAACTAGTATACCAAATGCGTACGGCCAGTGTCACGATCTAAATAATGCTACGACCGGTTTTCTTGAATTGATCGTTGATATCTTCCGGGATGTGTGGCAATTGACACAAACATCTGAGGTATGTGCTTTGATGTTGTGTTCAGTTTCAGTCGAAATGCAATCATATTACTCTTTTCTGAACATGGTTGTATCACAATATGTAATTGATATTTATGTATTATGCTACCAGATTCGCTTTCTCTTGATTGTTGCAATTGTTATCTTCTTTGGATGGGCTTTGAACAAACGGTATCGGATTGGATTTGTGGCATTACTTGGAGGAGGTCTATTCATGTTTGGATATATGCACACATACTTGGAGTGCAACCGGGTAAGAGCAACCCAAACAAAAATGAATTTGCTTATTTTGAGTTATTTTTTTTGTATTGTAGGAATTGGAAGTTAACGAAATGCTGGAGATATTAGATCGCAATAAACAATCGTCGACAGATGATACCCAATCTGGTTTTCTTAAGTATTTAAAAGTTTTCTTGCCTTTTTCAAACTCGCAAAGTTCTGACCAACGTGATGCTTTAAGGTGATTTGAAAATTTAAATTTGATTGAATGCAACAATTAACAAACATTTAATTTCATTACAGAAAATCAACAAAAATTTCTTTAGGTTTCTGTCGGCCAGATCATGTTCTCATTATGTACTTCAATGATATATTTTTGAAATATCTAGAAGTTTTATTGGAACAATGTACGAAAACACTGACCACTTTAAGGGAAAATTTATCGTTCCCATCCTATATAGTAGCATCATTTTTCTTAATTAGTATTATTGGGTTTGTCATTAAACTCACATTTCAATACATTTTGAGTCCCGCCATTTGGTCAAATGTAAAACAAAATAAATCGAACATACGTCAACATGCCCAAAATGCGGCCTTAACAGAAGGCAGTGCAAATACACCTGCTGATCACATATCTGGAGAAAATCTAAAATTATTGTTAAACGCTATAAATGCAGCTCCTCTTCGTCAGATACCAATGAGCACTGTTTCAGGTGTGGAAGAAATCCAAGAATGCATTGAGGCTCCCCCTACAAAAGCGAAAAAAAATTTAAACGTGGCTGGCGACAAACAGACTACATCCGTTAGCCAGAATAACAATAATAAAGCAAAGGAGCCGTTCGAAAAAGTTATACTAAATGTGAAACTGGAGGACGCGCCAGATGAATAATAATAAAGTTTTATTGTTAACCGTTATTTATACCTTGATCATTGATAATTTAATTTTATATACTTTTAATTTTGTCGAATAAACTTTTTACGATTTTATTATATTAAAAATGTTTTTTTCTCTTCTGGGTGGCATGCTATTCAGGCCCTAACTGTTATCGTCACATTAATAGTCTTTAGTTTAATTTTTTAATTGTAATTTTATTTTCAACTATTATTATAGGTTGCACGTTAGTTAGTAGTAAATACATGATCGTTTGTTGTCATACAGAAGTAATAACTTCATTTACAATAGCATACGTTTAGTTGACTCACCGGAAGTAAATATATAAATAAAAACTAAAGCAACTGAAATTCCAAACTGACTAAACTTATAGTGAAAGGTTAATTATTCACATATATATGAATATTCATCCGATTGAAAGGGGTTAATTTTCAAAATCAAAACTATTTTGATTTTCGTGCTGCATGAAATTCTCACACATACATTCTGAGGGTCGTACATAAATTCATGCGTATGCGTACAACTTTATTCATCTCAAAAGTTAAATATTTCAATGAATGTTACCCAAATACGCATTGTGTATAACAGCCCTACCTAAATTTCAATTAGCTCGTTCGACGCTATTCACCACAAAAGTAGAACACATGCGATCGGATCTACGCTCTGGAACGGCCCGGCCAAACCATGTATTTATATGAATGTTACCGAAATACGTCAACATACGAAATTTAAAAATGGAAAAATTCAACTATGATTAGTTCGCTAAAATATATGCATTCAACGTGTTTAGGTAATACGGGCGTACAAAACATTTTGCCATAGTGGGGAGGTTGAATTTTTTTGTACGTCTCGTTGGATTTTAGGTAACGTTGATAAAATACAAAGTTGAAAAAATTCAACATTGATAATGCGTATTTTGAATTTTTTGTTTTTTTGAAAATTGAATTCCAGTCATTGAAAATGTTGTTGTTTTTATAAATGTAAATATTTTTCGGTTAATTAAGAAAATGTTTTCATACATTTTCGCCGTTTCCAATTGACACACAAGTAAATAAGGTCCTTCCGTATTTGGATAATGCGGACGTTCAGCAAACCCTATAATGGTGAGAAGGTGGGTATTTAACTACGCAACGCACTGAATTTAGGTACGACCTGAAACTGACTAATACTACTTAAAATGCTGTCATGCATACCCTATGGGTGTGGGGTCCTTGAGGCTTTAATATTAAACTTCAATTAATCCGAGAACATAAACATTTTCCCCTGAGTCGGATTCCAATAATTTGGTCTGTTCCAGTACTTTTTTAATGGTAGAGCTAGTAATTTCAATTTTAGTAAATATGCCAAAATTAGATGGCAATACTTCAAAATCAACATAACAGCCAATCAGAAGTAAGCATTCCTGTTTTTACTCGGCCAAATTTCTCGAGTTAAAAGTTTACAAAGAGAACGTCATTTTGTTTTGCGCTCTCTTAAATTTTATTCAACGTTTTACCAGTTTTGTAGGTTCAGGAACGGTTTTCGAGTAAAAAATTGCAAAACTTGTAAAATTAGTAGATTCCTTTAGGTTCTGGAACGGAACTAATATTAGCCTTTCGATTTTTTCAGATGTAAAAGGGCTTTCTTGATAGTTTCCTGCCATGTAGACCTGCTACCACAACTCGCCCACGCTCTGTTCTTGATATTATATCCAACGATAACCCTCTCACTAATTGGGTTGAATTCTTATATGGGTAATTTTTACTGTTATGAACATTTTTTGATCAGAACAAACTGACGTTTTTCCCGGCCTCCCTCCGTGATGAACTTTAACTACTCATATAATTGCATAAAACCAACATATAATTCGAGAGATATCTCGGAATTATTTATGGAATATTTCTTCAAAATAATTTTCTATGATAAATTATTATCACAATCACTGCTAATTAGCTGTTTTATCGGTGCACGTTATTTGTAACTAAAAATAACTAAATTTGCTTTAGTTTTGTCCAAGCAAAAATTGAGACAATTTCCTTTTCCATACATTATTTATTTCAAAATTAATTTTGCATGTATGCTTTTGTTCTCTTTCTTTTTTAAGTAAATAAATTACCCTTTTCAAAACTGAAAAAAACGAACACGATATGTTTATTTTTGAAAAAGTTATTCAACATTTATTACATTTGCAATTTCAGTTGTTTTTGTTTTGGCCACCAGTGCATATATAGATAGGGCGCTTAACGATTACTTTATTTTGGTCGCTAGCATACCGAACATTTTTGTTAATTATAACGAATCTATAAACAAATAAACATTTGCAGTTATCGGCAATCATCGGTAATTTTTTACGTTAAACACATACAGAATTGCACGCGTGTACGCAAATAATTAATTATATCATATCCAATTAAACGTATGCCACTGTATTTGTTTCTGTTTCAATATTATATAATTGATAAGTTAGCATTATATGTAATATTATTAAATAGGGATGCTTTGCAAAGTGTTTTTGTAGTACTATTAATATGTCAATACATTTGTATAAATTGAAACATATTCTTGTTATATATCTTAAACTACGCATGGGAAAGCTTGTTTGTTTTTATTTTTGGTTTATATATCATTACTGTCGAAATAGTTTCTTAAAGACGCTTAATTTAAAAACATTTTTTTCTCAATGCAGGTATGTTTTTGAAGCAAATCGATCCAAATGCAGACCTAAATAAATAGTTTTGTAACTGTTGTGTTTATAAATTTATTTTTTATAATATATAACATTGTTTGATTTTATATTTGGAAAAAATAACAAAAAAGTGTAAGCATTTTTATATTTGTATATTAATATAATGTGTACATTTTTAATTATTCGTTGTATTTTAATGAAATCTTAATATTGTTTTTTTTTACAATGTGTGCTGTGGTTGCTCTTAATCAAATGTTCTGCTTGGGAAAATATTTTTTTGTATGCGAAGCCATAGGTAAATAATAGGTTTCGTTTTTACAATTTATGCAAAACAAATTTCGTAATAAAAAGGATTGGTCCTCTGTCGACATATTCATTTAAAAAAATAACTACAGAAATTATAAATGAAACGAGCCCCATAACAATAAGAAATCGGAGTGATATTTTTAAGCATACATAATAGATCGGGACATTGTATCGTTTTAAAACAGAATAAATAATTAAAAATAATAAAGTTTCTATTTTTAAATTACTAATATTGAAAAGTGCTGCAGGTTTTGGAAATGATCACATATTGCACTTTGTTTTGGCAGAAAATCGAGAAGGTGAAGAACCCATACTATGACCGATTATTTTTAACAAATTCAGTCGATACCTTGGACTTCACGCTTTATGTTTAATGAAAGCAAATTCGATTTGAGGATATGTTTGCATAAAACGTGTTTTAAGAAAATGAATTATAAGTTTTGCATACGATATTATTTAACTCATTATGTTGCCATTTATAGCAATAATGTTTCCGTTCCAGAAACATTTTTAAACGGGGACGCAATAAAAATTTCAAATTTAATTATTTTTGTAAAATAAGAAGTTACTCAGAAATCTATGTTGTTTTAATTTTTAGCTCCAGTCCAGTTGTAGGGGCCTATTATTATGTTGACAGTATTGGTGCATTTTTCCTGTGCATTCCAATAGAATGTATGCATGTATTATTTTCGTCTTTGTTTTCATTTTTCATTGAGAACGCACTGCCCTATTTTAGAACAATAGTAAGCAACGTTTCTTGATGGTCGGAAATCGAAAGAAATAGCGTAGTGTAATAAAACTATGAGCATTGTTGATTATAACTAAACATAAATACAAGGTCGTTCGAATTTGTGTGTTTTCCCCAAAAATCCATTATTCGTTACATAATTGGTATTATTGACATTTTGTTTTCATTTCAATATTATTATGCATTAAATATGTATGTATATATTCAAAAGATAATTAAAGCTTGGATGATTTTCAATTCTTATCGGTAATAAAGTAAACTAATAATTAAATCTACCTAATTTATGCCCATGTAGGTATATATAGTGTATATTTCAATTACGAATATTACAATATATTAGTATAATATTATCGTTTGTTTCCTATAATTGATTTAAATAAATTTCTAAATAAGCAAAGACAGCAATATTTAATGTCGGATATTAGGCTGAAGTTCGTCATTTCCCAATAAACGTGTATTTGAATAATAACAAAATTCGCCTAATTTTTGCTTAAAAGTGAGTTACTTTTGATGTTGTTTTGTGTGTGTGTGTTTTTTTTTTTATTTGTGTGGATACGTTTATGTTGTTTGGTATATACATATGTATATACTAATATATGCGTACATGTGTATGCAGTCTCCTTTTCATACAAATATTCAGCAAGCGGTTAATTACAATCATACGCACATATCGCTCATTTGCTGCAAGATCGGCATAATTTAAAAAATGCTTTTGCAGAAAGTGTGTTTTAAGTTTTCAATCTCGCGCCTTACAAGGAACAGAGGAACTTCTTCAGCATCTCAATCCGAGTGTGCAATAGATATTGATCTGAATTTTTTACACAACATAAAGTCGTTTAATTAGCGGACAATTCTCCATCACTAACTCAAAAATCACAATTTTTTTATTTATGCCGGTCTTGCAGCAAATGAGCGATATGTAGCTAGGTTGTCGCATATTCATTAATAACTACTTATCGTGATCTATGAGACATATGCTTGTATTTTCATTGAAAATATACTAAACAAATCCCGATAAACTAGTTTATTGCGTACATGTGAACGTTATTGGTACAATTTCCTCGTCGAGAAAAGCAATATAGGTTTGGCAAATAAACATACGTACATGTGGTTGCTCTGAGTGACATACATACGGTTGAAATTGGTCATAGACCTGGGATGAGTCCGGAGCGACAATAACCCGGAAATAAGGCACAACTATTCGGAGAATAGTGCAAGTTTAATACTTTGCAAGGCATCCCGATCACTACTACCAACTGAAAATTATTTGGCCAGGTAAGGCAGACTTTGATCAAAAGTCCCTACACTAGCAAACGTTTAGAGTCAAGAAAACAATTAATTAGGTAGAATCTGCACACACACTTGCATTTTACTGAATTGGCTTTCACATACGATCATGGGAAATGTGTGCATATGGATCATTTTTACGAAAAAACGGTTTTATAAGTACGGGTGCAGACATGAAGGTCATGACTGAAACATTAACCCATAAAGAATTTTGCATTTTCCAGTGTTCGAAGAAGAATCTCGTTGCCCTTCTACCCTCGTGAACATTTTCAAACAATTTGTGGTAGAGAACTTTATCACTCGCTATCTCTCTCCTCGCTCACCGCAATCGGTCATTTATAAATATAACATATGTTTGTATGTTTGAATGAGTGTGTATAATGTACAATTTCACTGTGTACACATATGCACCAGCATAAGGATAACTTTTAGTATTTCTCAGCATTACATTATGAGACATTTCTCTTTGGCACTACTAGAGCCTCCTCCATCGCCTTCGCCGTTCTCTGCAATGGCACCATTAGTTTCTTTCATTTTCTTTTCCTTTTTCTGCTTCTTTTTAGTTTTGGTATCCAACTGCAGCGAAACTGTTCGTGTCTTTTCCAGGTTCAACAATTCCTAAAGAGATACAAAAAGATAATAATTGAATTTTCATTTCTATCGTAATAATCCTTATTTTCGCACATCTCGTTACACCCTGAAAAAATAATATTAGGTGAAAAGAAAGAAAGAACAAAAGCAACAAGTAATTCTATTCATTAGGCATGTCGCTCGCAATAAGTTCACTTTTTCTAAAAATTTACATGTTCAATAAGTAAAAATATATCGATTTAATGATAAATTTACAATTTTCTCATTTGTTATTGTTGTCGTTTTGTAGTGACGAATATAGGGGCTCTGACCAATTTTTCAATGTAGCTGTCTGTTTTTTTGTCTCTCCTCAAAAGGGGTAACCGAATTCATGCAATATTTTGATATCGGCCCACCCCTTCTAATGCTTCCCCCAAAAAGGATAAAAATTTTCAAAACATGTACATCTCATATGAAACTTCCATTTGCATTTGCTTGGTACGTCCCCCACAAAACTTGGACTATCCGATTTGAACTAAACTTTACACAACCTAATATTATAACCAAATAATTCGATATCCTATAATGGAGTGTATATATTATTTTTTTTTTTGTTAATTACAGTTATTATTGTCCGTCCCTTCGGTAGGAATTTAGATTAAGAGGTAAAAATGTGGTTATATCTCTTTCAATCTAAAAATTAATTTAAATAGGGTAGTAAAAATTTTTTACATGTGGAAATCTGCAATAACTTATTCAGTATGGATCCATGTTGTTTTGCATCAGTGAGGAAAAAACTGCACTAAAATGCAAATTGGAATATTACACCGAGTTCGCCAGGTTAGACTTATGAAATTGAAAAAAATGATTTTAATTTTCTTCTTAATTCGAGCTTATTTCTAAAATGTCTCATTAAAAGATTTTCAATCATATATCGGTGCACGCTTTGGGACAACAACTATGATAGCTTCAATTGCATTTCGAGTTATCGTATTCGAAGACATTTGTCAATATAGATCCATAATAAATTCCAGCTCCGTTTTTGACATTTCGGTGATCCTGGAAACAATTTCATTATGCAAAATATTTTTTCTATTTCAAAAACAAATGTGTAAAAATACAAGAAAATAGTGTGAAAAATAAGTAAATGGTTACCAAAAATCAGTGGGGGTGCTAATTTTGTCGTTCTCGTTGAGGAATAAATAAATATATAAAATAAACGAAATATTCTAAAAGATCTGCCACAACACAATAAATGTAGTAGTAGGGTTATATTTTTGAAGGAATTCGCCTTCTGGATCACCTGATATTTGGACCAAGACCCATAGTATACATACACAAACATTCCGTCATGCCGATGAACCCCTTTGTTCCCCTTCAATATTCAAACAAAAAAAAAAATAATAATAATAATAATATTTTTTTATCCCAAAAATGGCATTTTCAGTCGTAAATTCAGTTGTTTCTTATCCCATTACAATTCTAGTTTTTTTTTTTTTTGTACACAAAATTATTTACTGACAATTTTGAAAATGAATATTATTCACCAGATTAAAAGGGTTTCATTTTCAAAATCAAAACTATTTTGATATTCTTCATGCATTAGTGTATGGGACCCTTAAAATATGAAAAATATATTACAAATCTTGGGAAAAACATTTGAGTTGTTTACGAAAATAGTGTGTGGTGACCTTGACCTGGTATTTGGGCCATGATCCGTCTCTTCAAAATTATTTGTTTGTCAAAATTCCAGTGCATTTCAGACAATATAAAAATCACATAATATTAGATTCATTAATATCATGGGGTGTTGGAAAAATATTTAACTAGGCGCACATTTAAAGTCAGAATTAATAATTATCTGTCAAACCCGTTTGCATACCTCAAGGATCCCCACTGTCGGTAGTGCTATTTCAAATAGCATTTAATCAAATCAGCAACATCAGTAACAAATATCCGAAGATATATCATTGCCTATACGCTGACGACCTATATATTCTAAACTCCAATAAATATAACGATGCTGCTATCATTTAATTTTCTAACATCATAAATGACATCAGCACTTGGGCCAAAACTTCAGGTGACAAAATATCTCCTACAAAGTCTTAAATTTTACGTATATGTCGGAAGCCTAACTGTAAGCCCACCAATATATTAACTAACGGATTTAGCATTCTCTACGTCAACAAGCTAAAATCCTAAAAATCAACAATATTTTTCAGAAAAACTATCGGTGGAATGAACACATACTTAAATTAAAAAAGGACCTTATTCCTCGATTAAACATCATAAAGTATCTTTCACACAAAAGTTTCGCTCACATCAACACTCTTACCTATTTAGTAAAATCACTTGTGCTAAGCAAAATTGACTATGGATTGTACCTTTTTGGAGATAGGTATTTTCCCAACTTGACTGTTTTCTATCGATTCCTGTGATACATCTCTCAGCGCTCTAGGGAAATGTAAAACTTCGAACGAAATCTATGCACAGCATTTTCGATACTTTTTCACGCAGTTTTTATACACTGATGCTTCAAAATCAAGCTCAATTTCCTCATAATTCTTCCTTAAAATTCTTGTTGATTTTTCATCAATCTTCACAGCCGAAGCTGCTGGCATTCTAGAATTCAATATTGCAACTCAATCTCAACAAAAAACTATAATTGTTTCCGACACTTTATCAGTTCTTAATGTAGTGTCATGTACATCAAATAACAATTGGGCTTCGATTAACAAAATTCGAAATTTGTTAACCGATAACAATAATATAAAACTTTTCTGGGTACCTGGTCACGTAGGTATTAAAGGAAACGAAAGTGCAGGTAGAGCAGTAAGGTACACATGCACAGCTCCCATAATGTCGGATGGAACCACTGAAAAAGTTGATTTAAAAAGCTATATAAAAGGCTTACTTAAAGAAAATGCTTTATAAGAACGCATGTCATTTAATCATGTACACTTCAAACAAATCAATCCTAACTGTATAACGCATATATATCCCACCAATATGTCTAAAAAGGAAGTGCGTATATTTCCCAGACTTCGAATGGGTCATACTATTGCCACACACCAACATCTAATTAACACATATTTAGACAACAAATGTCCTAAATGCGGAAATATCTACACAGTTCTACATATTTTAGAATCTTGCAACGCTTTCAACAGAGCCCGTCTCAAATACCTCAAAAACGATGGACTGAATATGCTAACATCCCCTACCGATGTTAATACTAAAGCTATATTTAACTATATAATACATCTGAAAATAACATTGTAAGATTCAAAATTATTAAAAATTGTCAGCCAATTTAGCTGATGGCCACTGTAGCCAACGCTATTTCTTTTCTTATTAGTATTGTATTTACTACAATGCAAATATTATAATAAATAAATAAAAATCATTTCACTGAAAAATTAACATTTTTTATGTCACCATATAACATAATGTCACGATATGGTGACACCTATATTTTATTCGCGACTATGAAATGTCCCATCGTATATATATTATATGTCTTTTGGATGTTTCAACCAAAGACATGCAAGATTAGTAACAATTCTCATGTCGAATTCATCTGGCAACTATATAGATTGACAGCTAATCAGATAATCAGCTGCGCCTGTGCCTTGGTTTCGGCTACCTCTTATCGACAAAATTTATTATAGTTATTTTTAAATGAATTCACATAAAAAATTTTAAAATATTGGAACATTTTATTATTATTTTCTCCCTCTCTTTATATTGCAGAAATGTTCAAAACGAATATCATAAAGAGTCAATTAATTTTCATTTATGTTCATAGATCAAATAGATGACATGAAAATAATTATGATCATATCCGTAAATTACCTGAAATAGTTCCGTAACATTGTGATTGGTTTTGGCAGAAGTTTCCATAAATGATATATTCCATAGACGCGCTTGTTCCTTCCCCTCCTCCTCCGTAACATTTCGTAGTTCCGCGCTTTCATCACACTTGTTACCTACCAGCATGACAGGTATGTTTACAATGTCTTGGCCCTGTAATAGTTTCCAATAAGTAAATTCATATTATTTATCCAATTAATTCGCGGCTGACTCACTTTCAGTTCCTTAATGAGGTTCCATATTGGTTTCAACTCCTCTAAACTTTGCTTCGAGCACACCGAATACACCAAAATGAAGGCATGACCTTTTGTTATGGACAACCTTTGCATCGCTGGAAACTGATGTGATCCCGTTGTGTCGGTAATCTGCAGGGTGCATATCGTTTTATTGCAACTAATTACCTATAAAAATTGAAATGGAACCAGGTGCAATTAGCCTCTGCACATACATAATATAGAGCTGAAATATAACTTGTAACAAACTCATTGTATTAAAATATATTCGGAAGCCGCAAATGTTGTCCTACAACAAAAGGAACAACCGATGCATGAAGATTAGTTGTTGTATGGAATACTTATGTTTACCTCATATAATCGAAATGCAATATGTAAAAAAACATGACACCAAATAATTTAAAGCATTTTTGTAATTCCTAACATTTTTATGATTATCTCTATAAGGCTGTGGAAAAATCATACTAATAGTAGTTGTGTTCCCAAACCAAAAAACATATTCACATGTACCCAAACGTGATCGAACCCAAATTTATGAACTGTAGAGTTAGCTCCAAAATAAATATTCCTTAAATCGGTCGGTATATTTATATGGGGACTATCTTATGCTCTGAAAAAATAATGTCCCTAAAGTCTACAAAATACTGAAAATTGGATTGTATCATTCTATGGGAGCTATACCAAACCGTAAACTTACATTGACATTTTTGGTAGGAAGATTTGACACCTCATACAAATTCGATCATATTGACCATTTTTGGTGGGGAGAATTTTAACATAATGAGAATACAACATATAAAAAAAGCTAGTTTGTCCCAGCTCCCCAAAATGCTGAAGTTTGAGATGTAGCGTTACATGGTGATTCCCTAAAAAGTGAGCCAATATTGTCCATATAGCAACATGAAAACCTGAAAAATCATATTGGAGGCAATTTGGCAAAAAAACGTGTCCAAAACACCCAAAATATAGAATAATGGGTGTTACAATTATATGAGTGTTTCACGGAAACAAGGGACAATTTTGATAATTTTTGGTAATGACATTTTCTACTCAATGAGAACCGAAAATATTAAATTGTTCCCAAATTGGTTAAAACACGTGCTCAAGCTCCTTCCAGATACCGATATTTGGGGGCTTCCCTAAAAGTTCGACGAATATTAATAGTTTTTAGTAGCGAACCAGTTTTTTATGTTTTCTATCGATTTGTGACTAAGCCACTCAATTCACAGACTTCGTGTCAAAGTAAAACTAGGAGCCTACAAAATGAGGAATAGTTTCAATGCGCAATCACGAATTTCTGAAAATCGATTATATGATTATTGTAGTCGCGAATCTGAGTTATTTGATATATATTTTGTGTAGCTTCAGAGTAGTAATACACACCCAAAGGTGAAACTTTTGTGCGATCAAATTTCTAAAAAAACTTATTTTTTCGGGCCAAATTTTTAGATGTGTCAATTAAATTATATGGGTACTCGTGATCAGTAAGCTTTTCTACGTTTCGGATGAAATAAAATCGTCTTCGTGAAAATCTCCTAGAACGGCGATAGAAAAACACGAAATTTGGCAAAAAAAAATATGACCTTATGCGGATTTTGAACTTTTCGAAAACAGAGCCGAAAGAGCCAATTTATCTCAAAAATAGAGTGAGCTGGGTCATCCATGGTTCTTAATGGACCGCATTGAAATATATAGATCGATGTATTTTTTAGGGTGCACACCGAAATCGGATGCGCGTTAAAGACATATGGACCTTTCGCGTTATACGAGTTTTTGGGTATTTCAATGGAAAATGTAGTACATCTTAGCCGTCAAATGAAATTTCGCAAAATATACATCGATTGGAAGATATACGTCAGTACTTATCGATTTAGACGCAATTTTAAATTTATATTTCGTAATATAGTTTTATTTTAAGATTTATTTCTATTTATAGAACCCAAGATTGGAAGGGTAATATTTACTCAGTAAGAATTTGCAGAGAGTAAATACGAATTGTTCCTTCTCAAGAGAGAAAACAGCAAAAAGTAAACGAACAACATCCAGTAAAAAGATTGTTTCGACACAGCTGATTAAAACAACAAACAAATTGGCGCAAACTAAAAAACAGCATTTTTATTAGAAAAATGGATAACAAGCGGAAAATTGATGTTGCTTGTTCCCCACAAACATTTAAAAGGGTTGTGACCGGTAAGTTTTAACTATTTAATTATACAAAATCAAAATAAAATTCACAAAACAATAAATTTTCTTGAGAAAAATTAAGTTTGTAACAATTGTTACAAATTGTTACTGGAAGTCGTCTGTTAACCCAAAAGTTCTGCAAAAGAGAGCGGTTGGAGAGAGAAATTTTGACAGTTCTTTCAGTGAGAGTTTGCAAATTCTTGCTGGAAAAATTTCTTCTTGCAATCTCTTGCAACTCTTCTTCTTCTCATACATCGACATTCAATCAGATGTTTTCTATTGTTTGTTTATTTATTTTTGTGCTTTCAATTTGAAAATAATTTTTTTTGGAATTAGCAAGACTAATTGTTTTTGGAGAAAAACTTTACAAAACGAGAAAAACGTAAGTATTAATATGTAATAGGAAAATAAAAGACTATTTCCAGCATTTTTAGAAAAATGACGGAAGAAGATCAGTGTGTCTCTGTAGCCAGTGGCAGTAAATTATTAAGCCCAAATATGGATTTGGATATGCAGAAAGGTAGTTATGATGGTTTCCAACTTATTTTTTTACATTTCTGTGTGAAAAGTAGGAATGGTACAAAATATAGCTCAAAAACTTGTTAAACTGGTTGTGTTTTCTTTCTTTTAATTCTTTATAATGGCGGACAAATTGGTTTGTTTTGACAAATCAGCTGATTAGTTGCAAGCTTCTGCAGGGATGCCGTCTGTTTACTTTTCGCATTTTTCTTGCAAAAGAGAATAAAACTACCTTACTCTCTCAGAAAGAAGTTACTGGACAATTCCTGCAGGGAAAGTAACCAGACACACCTATTTTTTGTTTGTTTACAAAACATAAAAAAACAGCTGATTAAATATCAGCTGATGGTACAAGAAAATTCTTACTGAGTAAATTTTCCTTGTAAGAATTTGCAAATACTCAGTACAACAACTGTCAAATCTGCTCCTCAATTCACTCTCTTTTACTGGACTTTTGGGTAAACGAACAACATTTTGTAATAATTTGTACAAATTCGTACAAATTATTGAGTAAACGAACGAACCTATTGTTTTGCTCAAGGCGTATTTAATAAGGTGTAAGTGACAATCATATGTTTTTAAAGTTTTTTCTTTATTGTTTGTGAAATAAATTGTCAAAACATGTTTTTCGACGTTTCATTTCCTTCAAATTTAAATTATGCTCAACAACAACAAAAATACATTTATAGGAACAGAAAATGTTACAAGCCTCAAATGACCAAAAAATTTATTTTACATTGGGCTCCTGATTATAGGCCGCTGAAATATAGACCTTTAAAATTTGCAAGGAGCCTGTAGTGGTATCTGTCCATTGGTGTTTGTCACACATATGGGTCTCTATAATGTTTCTAGTGCTTTGTCATGAAAATATCACAATTTGCAAAAAGAGTAAATTGCGTAGCTTTAAATAAATCTGTACGTGTAGGATATAAACCCTCAACCACCCTCAAAAGCAAGGAAAATGTATACGTATTGGAATCTGCCCATTGGTATTTGCAAAATCTTCGACGGATGTCCAGCTTAACTCAGATTCCGTAGTGGATCTTTATATATTAATTTAAATTGAAAAGCATTGTGGGCCGTACTTCGGCTCGAGAATTTGACATACGCTTAAGACAATATTGGTATATTGGATACGTAACACAATCTTAATTATTTCGTGGTCCTTGAGCGGCCATTTATGGCACAAAACTTTTCCACTGAGAAGGGCTGATTTGGAAGCCACAATTAAATAAATATGTATATAAATATATATATATATATATATATATATGAACCTCGGGCAGGATGTGGTAAATTTTCAAAACAAAACAAAAGATTTCAATTCCTCATGCATTATTTATTGACAAAAAATGAAAACGAATGCTGTTTAGATTATATAGATGTTTTTAAATTAATTTTTAGGACGATACATGTCATTAATATAATGAAAATAATGACATAATCGCCTATATTTTGCGGTAATGTGCAGCTTTTTCGCGATTATTATAATATCTGCATATTCATATTTTACGAAGGAAGTCATATATCTACATTTTTGGTCAATATAATAAACGGCATAATTTTAAGATTTTTTTCTTATCCCCAAAATAAAAAAACATCGATAACTTTTGCGCGCATCAACCAAAAATTTGATCGCGAACGGATTCGGTGTCAGGACATTTTTGTCTTTATGTGTACTAAAAATCATGAAAAAAGCCGATTTTTTTAAATGGAATATTAAAAAGTTGGCAAAGTTGCCTTTGCCAACTTTCGCCTTTGATACGGCGAAAATGTGCCTCATCCTCCTGTTGCCTCCCTCATAAATGGTAAAAATGTTCAATATTTATAAATAAAATATTAGGCTAATAGAATGTCCCGCTTGAATCAAACTTTGCACAACCCAATATCTTTACAATGTTTGGGTGTAGTCCGAAGATGGGACCCATTGGTTCACTCCTTCTGGTACCTCCCAAAAATGGCCAAAAATTTCAATATTTTTAAATACAACATCAGACGAATGAAATGTCCGATTTGAACCAATCTTTGTTAAACGTATTATCTTTACCAATCCTAGATAAAGTCCGAAGATTGCTTCACTTCTTCTGGTACATCCCCCACAAACGATCAAAAATTTCAATATTTATTTAGCTCAATTATGAAGTAATTACTTAGTTCCCCATACAAAATTGTCTGAGCGAACACCGACTTTTGTACGTTGTTCAATTCGAATTACTCTCTGAATAACCAAGAAATTTGTCCCATCCCTAACAATTGAGAGTATTTATCGAAAATAAATTAATTTTGACAACATGAAAATATTTATAAAATTTTCAAACTTTTTCAGTAAAATTGAAAATGATGAATGAAAAGTAAAAAAAATGTATAGTTTTTGTCATGATACAATTATAAAAGGTAACAGCAAATCCCAGCTGATTTGATTCCAACGTAATACTAGTGTCAATATGAATTTGACAAATTATGTTTTTAAAAATCACCCTACAGGAAAATTGGGAACGCATACAATTTAAATTTGTTTTTTATTAAATGTGCTCCTGTATTCAATTTACTCACTCTGCCTGCTGGGAAAGTTTGAGGAAGCAAATCTTTCTTCAAGGAATAACTCGCTATTCCCAGCATTTTCATATGTGTTACACATATATATGGCAATGGCACAATTATAGGAAATATGTGGAATAGATAGAAATATAAATTTGATTTGATTTTCATTCATGTTTTTCAATTTTTATTTTGACGATTCGAAAAAAATTAATTTTCAAAATAAAAATAATTTGATGATTATTTGTTTGTTTATTTACATTTTTCTGTCAAATGAGTTGACACTAGTAGGACTTACAACAACAAATTTCCTTGTTGCTGTTGTATCGTTTTTTGTACAACAACACTTGCTGTCACCTTCTATTATTATACCATGAGTTTTTATATATGCAGTAGGATGTAAATTTTGTTTTCTACATAATGCAATATGCATTTCTTTTCCCTTGGTTCTAATTAGCGTACAAAACAAGAAACAAATGTGGGGCAACTCAAACAAAAAATTCTCCAAATTTTTATGTGACATTTGAATTGAGTAAATATAAAAATGTATTAAAAACAACAATATTTTCAGAAAAAATGGAAAACATGAATGAAAAGTAAATAGATATTGGTTCATACTATAGTCAGGAGAAAGAGAATTATTTTTTCTATTTAGATCCCTATGTAATTCATCTCTATGTCCCTATGTAAAATATGTTACATTGTTGGTGTAAAACAAGAAACAAAAAGTTTGAAATAAAAAACTCTGATGACATGAATTATGAATAGTGTTGTATGAACGGTTTAATTCACGTACGTAATTCTGAGAGCGAACTACGTTGTTCGGATGCCCGTCAGAACATGGCATTACCATGGTATGTTCCCGTACTTTTTAATAGTAAAGCTATTAAAATGGATTAACTCACTTAGCGGCCCCGTCCTTTTAAAATAATACTAAAAATGAAAATATAACTTCTAGAAAACAAATGTTGCATATTGTTCTATACTCTCATAGCTTGTTGCTGAAAATAAATTTTACTAAAAAATAATAATTTATTAATAAAATATTTAGGTTTTAACTTAAAATTTATTATTTCGAAGAAAAAATCTCTGGGGTTAAAAAAAATTAAATTAATTAAAAAAATAAGAGGTTCAGGAACGGAGCTTGTGTTGAATCACATGATGTTACATGGTATAATAATAGAAGGTAACAGCAAGTGTTGTTGTACAACAATCGATACAACAACCACATGGAAATTTGTTTTTGTAAGTTATACTAGTGTCAACGTCATTCGACAGAAAAATGTAAACAAACAAATAAATTATATTTATTTTGAAAATGAAATATGTTCGAATCATTAAAATACAATTTGAAAAACATGAATGAAAATCTATCAAATTTATATTTCTATCGCTTCCACATCTTTCCTATAGTTGAGCTTTCCACTTCCACTTATATGTGTAACACATATGAAAATGCAGGGAATTGCGAGTTTTTCAATGAAGAAAGATTTGCTTCCTCAAACTTTCCCAGCAGGCAGATTGAGTAAATTGAATACGGGAGCATATTTAATAAAGAACAATTTCATATTGCATGCGTTTCGAATTTTCCTGTTGGGTGATTTTTAAAAACATAATTTGTGAATTTCATATTGACACTAGTATTACGTTGGTATCAAATCAGCAGGGATTTGCTGTTTCCTTTTATAATTGTACCATGATGATGTTACGAGATATTTCATATCCATTGTCTGATCCCATTTTCAAAAAGTGGTAAACATGGTACAACAATAAAAGGTATGACAGCTTGAGATGAATAACAAATAATCTACTATGTAGGTAGTGGCTTCTTCTATCAAATTTCACAACACATAACTAAAGACGAGACAAATGAATGACAGGTTATGATTTCTCACTTTGTAATATTTATACCCAGCTTTGTATTAAAAGCAAATCGTTATCATTTTAAAATAATAAAAATAATTTCTTTTATTTTTGCTCGAAACAAATTTTCTTTCCTTGTGTTTTCTAAATAGCATCCCATTGGCTAGGCTAGGTTATTATAAATATATTTCTGAATGACGGACGTGATCAAACAGGAACATTTTAAAGCAGTGTTGCATTTCAATAGTTCTCTGATTTCAATCATGATTACAAATAAATCTAGAAGGGAGATGATATATTTTTGTATAGTTTTTTTGGAATCTCATAGATATTTTGACATTTTACTACTACAGTATGTTTATATTGTACCGGATTTAGTTATCAAACAGGAACATTTTAAAGCAGTGTTGCATTTCAATAGTTCTCTGATTTCAATCATGATTACAAATAAATCGAGAAGGGAGATGATATATTTTTGTATCGTTTTTTTTTGGAATCTCATAGATATTTTGACATTTTACTACTACAGTATATTTATATTGTACCGGATTTAGTTAACCCAGTGGGTTTAAAGTGTCAATTTAAAAAATTTTTTAAATGGTATTCGTACACATTCAACTTAAAATATAAAATTCAAAAAATATAATGTGTTTTGAAAATCATTAGCCACAGCTTTACATTCCACGCCGTGTGCTTAAGATCATTAATCTACGGGAACCAATAGCGATTTTTACCAATAGTAGGTTCGTTCCCGTACTTTTTGATAGTAAATCTAGTAAAAGAGCGAACTATAAAAAATTACTCTCACATACAAGATTTGCGCAAAAAGTAAAGGAACGAAAAATAGTTAAAACATGAAGAAACGTCAATATCAAAAATTTCATTTGTTAAGGACAAAAAGACTACAGAAACTTAATGCACAAAAAAAAAAACACAAAAAGTTAAACGGCGACCATTGCGTTAGAGGAAAACATTATCGAATATTTGGAAGTGGAGTTTCCGACTACTCCAATCCCGGAAAGGCTTTCATGGCTTTACGCTCCCATAATGTTAATGCTATTGAAATTTGATATTTTGATTGGAATGTTTTAGCGAACTAGAAAAACAAGAATACTCGGATCATTTTGAAATGATTACCGTAAGTAACCCTCTTTGTGCTAATTACAGTGATATACATTTCATGTGGGTAAATGCATACTTCCCGAGATATTGGCCTCGGAACATATATTTTTTGAAACAACCCTTTTTCTATTGCCACCAAGGCAATATGGGTATCATTAAAAGGTTATATCTGGTACTTTTTAAGATAACTTAAGAATAACACTTTCACATATGTACAAGCGCATACATGGCTACGCAAACCAAATTATTTTTTTTTAATTTAATATTCTTCATCTAGTTAGTACGATTAACCAACCCATTCAATAGTATCTTCATCTGAATCTTCTGCCAGCTAATCATCTTCGCTATCTTCCAAAAGAGAATACAAAATCTGTTTGCCCATTTTTAAATTTCTTATTTGTTTGTTTTTCTTTTCAAGCAAATGTGTGTGCGTGTGTCCCTTATGTTGAAGCGCTAACTTTCATATGCTTTATTTCGGACTGTATATCTCTGGCAATCAAATGTCAAATTCATAATTTACTACATTTGCAATTTCGTGCTAGGCCAAATTGGTCTTGCGGAAAATAGGAGAAGAGAACGCCATTTTGATTTTAACTCTCTTAAATTTAACTTCAATTTTTCCTACTTTTCGGCGTAAGGAAACGCTTTTCTAGCAAAAATTGCAAAACTAGTACAATATAGTACTATATTGCAGGTTTGGGAACACAGCTAGTATTAGCAACTTCATGCAAAATTTTTCATCTTGCTTTGTTAAAAGCGGCCCACACAGGTCAAATATCCGTGTGAAGCTGCTAAGACATACACTTTTAAAAGCATTAAAGTGGACAGCGATAAAGACACAAAAAGACCGAATATTGTTATTCAATTTAATTTTATTCCGGGCAGTGGGAAACAAATATTTATTTTTACAAGATCGCAAAGAAATCCTCAAATTCGAATTCCCTTAATAACTTCATCTTTAGAACGATCGTTCCTTGTCCGAGTTGCTCGAGTATATAACATATTCGCCCATGTGCTGCATTTCGAGTTTGCTCGAATGTGAAACATTTTCCCAAATTTGGTGTGCTCCATTCCGAATACCCAAAAAAATATTGGGAATATAATTCGAGCACATATAGCGTTGTGGATTGAAAACAAAATGAGATCGTACGTGTTTTTCTGAGCACGTACAAGTTGAAAAAGAGCGCTGAACATTTTTGCGATCAATTTTTGAGATCAATCTGGCAACTCAACCACCATATGATCAAAATAAAAATAGAATCTATAAAAAATCTACTTTTAAGATTTCCAATAGTCCTTTTAATAATGTTTCTTGCAGATGTGTGCACTTTATTATACCGATGTTGACAAGATCCATGCTCCACTTGGGGAGCATAAAAAATGTTTCTAAAGCGTAAACACTATCTCCTAGAAGCCAACTATTTTGCATACCATTTCCACTTTTGTTAATGATGACTAGCTGCACTCATATGCCAAATAAAAGCATCATTGCTGGACCCACCAACAGCCAGATATCTCAAGGTACCTGCTAACTGGAGGCTTTCAGGAATGGCACCCTTGTGTATGAAAGGACCCACTTCTGTCAAAATATCCATAAATGCTTATTTTAACACGTTCCAGTATCATTGACTTTTTCAGGTAGAAACCAGGGCAATTAATAAGCCAGCAGGCATATTTTTTTCTTAATTTTGTTGGTAAACAAATTGCAAATTCCAATGAAACATATGTTTTTTTGTTGAACACATTTCGTAACATATTGAACACAGCTATGCTTTCGAGCCACACTTTCACTCGAAATTGAGCACACCATTTTGCACAACATGGGAATTTAAAAAAGTATGGGAATTCAAAAACTCTCGGAACATGTCACATGGGCGATTACCAGCACCCTTTAATACCATTCAATCATTCAATAGCTTGGTTTAAAAGTAAAAGTTAGAGTATCTTATTTCCAATTACTCATGATTATATCAAGTTAATCAAATTTTATAAATTAGTATTGCCCAATATTACTTACTTATTTTATTTATTTATTTATTTTTTTTAATCAATGAAGAATTTATAAATCATTACGTTATATATATTTATAAATTGGAGTAGTTCAAATTCAATTCATGTATTTTTACAACTCATTTTTATATATAATAATTTCCTTTTGGTGTGGATTAACAACCATTCCATTCCTACTGGAGTAGTCATAATCCAATTAATCAATTTGTTTAATCATAACCTATACTAATAATTAAAAACCTTTTTTTGTAATTTGATCGGTATAATATTCTTTAGTAGTCCAATATCCCTCCCTTTTACATTTAAGCCGCTTAATATGATAAAATTTATATTTAATTGTGAAATGTAGCTTACAGCCTTAAGGTCGAAAGACTGGGCAATATGAAATATAAAATAAATAAAATAAAAAATAAATAAATATACTTATACAAAATAACAATAGACGGTGAATATATTGAAATAAACGTTTATCACTTTTATTACATTTTATACGTTTACACCTTTTTGACAGTCGTAAAATGCGTAACTAACAAAAGCATAATTGTGTAGGAGAAGCAAAAAACTGTTTTGAATGAAAACTATAAACATGTCAAATGAAGATTTTTCTAAGTTCAATTTTAATACACTGACAGATGTATACCTAAATAAAACAAAATTGTTTTTTAATTATTATTATAAACCCACTTGTAGTTACGTCTTTTTGGTTTATCAACACATGTAGTTTATTGACATTCACAATATTCATTCAAAAAGTCAATTTTCAATTTTTTTTTTGTTAGTTACGCCTTTTTGCATTTTAGCTAACGATATATCCTGACGGATTACCATTAGGGTGGCGATCTAAGATGAAAAATTCTGCAATTTTAATGTTTAATGTAATGTGAATCACAATTTAGACAGTTCGATAACGAATTTAAAAATTTATTGTTTTTTTTTTTTTCTTTGTCGGCTGGGAGTCGAAAGATCGTTGGGAATTTTACGAACCCTTTCATTTATAAATAATTCGTCGTTCTGAAGCGAAAACGTTTTAACTCCTCATATTGTAATACTCAATGCAGTCATATTTAATATCAACTTTGGAGTTAAATATTTTTTGCTCTAGAGGGGCGAATTTTCAGCTCATAGAGTTACAAATAGTTGAACATTTCTCAGTTATATGCTCACCTGACGATATGTATCCTCTATTGTTGGTATATAGGATTCGCGAAATGTTCCTTTTATAAATCGTAGAACTAATGAACTTTTTCCAACTCCCCCCGCACCAAAAACAACAACTCTATAGTCGTTGTTTGCTTCGGCGCGGGTCACGACCTGCTGATTCTTTTGCTCCGTAATTTTGAGGCTGTTTCTTAAACACTATCACAATGTATGTCTCTTGCTGGAGCTATCAAATAGTTCTTGTTTGTTTTTTTTTAATTTGATTTTGAGTATGGCACTTTAAAACTTCATGCGCGAATTTAATGTTAATGACTTGTTATACACTTTCATTCCGGCCTTTTGGTTCTTTCGGGCTGGTCTGCAATTATGAAGTAAGTGTAAGGATCTTGTACAAAGTCCCGATTTGAGTGTTTATGTTGGATGTCTGAGGATGTGATATCATTCATTGGTGCGCTATAAACATGCATGGTATATTTTGTTTTGTATGTGTTTATGTATGTACATGCGATATCTCTATGCCGGTATGGAACGATATACATTGGTGCACAAATACAGTGTATGTATATTTATATCCTGTACAAGTCTTTTGGATATACTTCGTATTTATATATCATTACAAAATAAATTCTGAAACACTAAACTAATAAAAATGACTTGGTTTGGTATTCATTTCAAATTACAAAAAAAAAAAATAGAACAAAACAAACAGTGTACAAATCATATCCACGATTAACAAGCAACTGTGCAATCGCAACAACAAACCGGAGCAACGTGTGAGATGTTGTTGTAGTTGCAACTCAGTCACCGTGAACGCAATTCGAAATCAACTGTCACTTGATTTATTTGATCAACCGACAAAGACGCATACAGAAACAAGAGTGATGTTCGGCCAAAGTGCTTCCATTCTGTAGGTCTTCCCGAAAATAAATCGCCACTCATTATCAGTATTGATATTGGAGTTTATATGCAGGCAATCATTGGAATCGTTTGCGTTAACGCCAACAGATGTGCCCCGACAGAGTTGTCTTACCAAATGTTGTCATCAATTCGACATATGACATGTTTTCAGTGTGTGTGTGAGTGCGGAGGTTTTAGGTTCACATTCGTTCTTGGGGGTGCACAATTCAAAATGAGTGAGTGGGTGTGTGTTATAGGTTATGGAGTGTAGTGGTTGTTAGTTTTTTTTGTTTTTGCTTATTTGTCGGGGTAGGAGTACAATAATTATTAATCACTCCAGTCCGGAAAAGCACGAGAGTCACACTTTGGGAAACAAGAAATATGCAAGCCTGTAGTCATATATGTACATATGTATACACTGTGCACGGCCAAGTATCGGTGGAGATATTTTAAATCGGTTACTCCGGTGCTAAATGTTTTCTAAAGATAGCTGGAATATAGTAGTTAGATGCGTAATAGAAATTAGGTATATATATTTATATTTTAGGTAGTATTTTCAAGGCAGGCATACAAATAAACTACATATATTGGGTTCTTTATGGTTCTAACGCAAATAATAGTGTTACTTTTTGTGTGGATTGTTTTTAATTGTCGTTTGAGATTCCCTTCTGTAGGTTGTGGGTATGTTGTATGTAGGTAGTAGGAAGGTGGGTGGGCAGATATTCGTGTATTTATGTTATTTCCCGATACAATTGCTTATTTTTTTCGTTAGACTTGGAGTTTTCACGTCTCGACTCTCATTTCGTTGTTTCAATAAAAGGTTAGACAAGTATTTTCGTTGCTCATTGAATTGGTTGAAATGAGGATGTTCGCTTCAAATTACATTTAGTTTTGCAAAAGTTCGAATTTTAACACACGGAGGAAATTAATTTCACACACGCACACAAAAGCTAACAATAAATGTACAGAGAAGAGCAGGAATAACAAATTTTCAAATGCATTCGGTATTTAGTACAGGTTTGACAAGTCCATAATTAAGGACATGCGCAAATGGGAAAGTTCTAAATGCGTGAACAAAAAATATGTCAAAATACCGTTAAATATTTGTAAGCTATTCAAGTAAAAAAACAGAATGTTGTACAAATTTTCAAATTTGTCTAAAAATTACTTGAGTTGAGTACTTGAGTTTTTTTTTTTTGTTTTTACAAAACATTACTGAGTAAATATTCCTAGTAAGATTTTTCAATACTCAGTAAACAAAATTAAAAACAGCATTTACTCTCTTTTAATGGATTTTTTTTTTTTGTAAAAGGACAACATTTAGCAACATTTTGTAACAATTATTACAAAATATCGAGTACAGACACATTATTGGCACTTTTATTAAAATATACATTGATAATTCATTTGTAACCACTACGTGAGAGAAATAAGTTTTAAAATTTAAGGTCGGACTGATACTGGACAGTCATGCAGGCAAATAGCTAAATACTTAAAAAATAGTTCATCATATTGTACAAATTGTTCGAAAGAGACCAAATAAATAATCGAAATGTATCACATCTGTAGACCAATTCTGTAACTTTTTAAGAACATTCCGTATTGCTTATTTTACAGCAATTTCATTTGTTTGTTTTATTGTTTTTACAATAACAAAATGAATTTAAACAATATCGAATGTTGTTAAAAGTTACAGAATAGGCCTACTGGTCGCTCAAGATTATTAACTGACACAGCTACTCGGTATATTGAATGTTTAATGAGTTATAGAGATTCTAGAACACAAAAATTAGCTACCAAGGCGATAGTGTTTGCTGATTAATGGTGTTTTTACACGATATGTATTTTACATATGTGCTGCCACTTATTTCATCCATATGTAATTCCTTATGTGTGTCAAAATTAGCAGCGTACACAAAACATTTATTTTTGTGTTCAAATCGGCATATGTATTTTACGTATGACATAACCTATAAACAAAAAACACTTTTATTTTTTCTTAAACCAACATCATTTTTTTATTAAGCACCTACAAACGAAATAAAAATTTGTAATTGTTGCCTATTCATCCTTTTCTTTGACTTGCAATTGAAATATTTTCTTCCAACAATGTGTTTCATTCAAACAGCTGATTTCCTTATGTTTCACATACGAAAATAGAGCGCGTCTTATTCGGAAAAAAATACATATGTATGTTATTGCATATCGTTTTGACACATTGAAATTTCCGTATGTTTCACATGACGAGTTCGATTTCCATATGTAAAAAAGTGACAGCACATATGTAAAATACATATCGTGTAAAAACACCATAAGATAGAAGGTATATCGAAGCAGGATGATTAGCTCAATATTCTTTAAACCAGGGCTGTCCACACTAATACAATGCAAATGTTTGTTATTGTATTTGTTTCAAATACACAATTTTCAAATGTATGTCTCTCTCTTATTAAACTGTGAGAAAAATTTTAAAAATATGTATTTCAAATTTTAAGACTGGTGACCATTTTGTATTCAATACAAATATGCTTGTTAATGATCTATTTTCCTATATAAAGATAGATTTGCTTCTGTTTCGCCAATCCCCATTGTATTGGCCACATATTTCGACTTTTTCTGAACTAATTTTTGCCAAAAATGTCCTAATTTTTCGTTCAGTGTATGAGAAAAAAAGGAATAAATGACAATTGTGAAAATATTTTTTATTTTCAAATGTTTCTATTTTTATCATTGTGTGTGTGAGAGTTTTGAAACACACCGATTTGGGCACTGCTGCTTTAAACCAGGGCTGTCCACACTAATACATGCAAATGTTTGTTATTGTATTTGTTTCAAATACACAATTTCAAATTTATATTTCTCTCTTATTAAACTGTGAGAAAAATTGTAGAAACTTGTATTTCAAATTTTAAGACAGAAAAACATTTTGTAGTCAATGCAAATATGCTTGTTAATGATATATTTTCCTATATAACGATAGCTTTGCTTCTGAGTTTTGACACACACCGACAGCCCATGGGACCTATTTTGGGCACTGCTGCTTTAAACCAATTTGAAATATTTTGTAATATTATTATAAATTTGTATTATTTTCTTAAAGTATTGTATACAATTTTTTATATTAAAAATGTAATGTGTGGTCTGTTCCAGTGGGTCGATTCACTATCAAATTTAAAAAATTCTCAAATCTATAAAATATTATAACGACAAAATAAACAATATTTCAATTTGTCTACATTTTTATTTGTCTACATTTTTACAGAATAACATTTTCATTACTGCAAACGATTTTTTGTGTAGACAAAATTGTCGATTGTCGGATCGTTATAAGTTACTGAATCGACCTACAGAACCTGCAAGAATGTACAATTTGTTACTACGATAACAATTTTTCCTTTATGTTATTTGCAAATTCATACAAAGAAAAATTTACTCAGTAAGAAATTTCTTGTACCATCAGCTGATATATATTCAACTGTTTTGTAATGTTCTGTAAACAAACAACAAAATTGTTCTTAAGAAAATCGATTGTTTTGTGAATTTTCTTTAAATTTGGTATTATCGAATATTAAAAAGTATGAAGAAAACGCAAGTATTTATAAACAACATCAATTTTCCGCTTGTTATCTATTTTTCTAATAAAAATTCTGCTTTTTTGTTTGCCCCAAATTGTTTGTTGTTTTAAGCAGCTGTGTCGATACAATCTTTCTACTGGATATTGTTCGTTTACTTTTTACAATTTTCTCTCTTCAGAACGAAAAATTCGTATTTACTCTCTGCAGATTCTTACTGAGTAAATGTTACTGAGAAAGTAAACGAACGAACCTATTTTGAATGACACTAGTACTACATACAACAACAAATTTCAATCGATGGTACAATTATGCAAGGCAAGGTATATTTTGTCAACAACGTTATAGTCTTGTGGACTATAACGTCAGATTAAATAAAACAATTCTTAACATATGACAATACAGACAAATAACGCGAAAAATGAATTATTTTCTAAATCGATTTGGGTATATGATTTAGATATTGATTCCATCGCAAATCATAAATTTCTTCTTACCAATGTTGTAAAAGTCATGGTACAATAACTAGAGGTAGGCTTACTTGACGAAATTGAGAAAAACTTTAGTCTAGTGCCCAAAATAGGTCCCATGGGCTGTCGGTGTGTGTCAAAACTCTCACACACACAATGATAAAAATAGAAAAATTTGAAAATAACCAAGGTAGATATACAAGGTAGCCGCATCGGCGAATTGGGAACATGATATGTCAAAATTGTTTACCAGGCGAATAATACTAATTTCGCCGTGACATAAAAAACTCGAAGCAAATTAAATTCAACCAATCAGAATTAAACATTTTGAAAAAAGAAAAATATTTGTTTACTTTTTGAAAATTGAAAATTTTTAAAATAAATGAATTTTAAAATATCAAAATGATTTTTGATAGAAAGATACATCAAAGTGCGCTTAAATGTGATAATGTTGATGACATCGGATGTAGTGAGAGATAACAAGATTTAAGCTATTCTTTACGTAGTTTTGTCATGCCCTCACATGAAATTTTTGAAAACAATGTATAAAGAAGACAAAAAGGTCCTATCGAACCAAATCTTCTTTTCGATCCCAAAGTCTTGTATTTGATTCCATGGTCTTCTTAAAGAAATACCATCTCCATAGCCTACCGCTATGCCTTTTTATCCTTTTTTTATTCTTTATTTTCAAATGTATTTCAATTTTTAAATTTTTGTTTGGAAATGGGTTTGAAAAAAAAAATCAAAAACAACAACAAATTGTTATGACATATAATGTTACCATCAGCTGGTTTGATACGGTTACCTTCTTAATATACCTTGAAAATAACAAATATTTTCAAAATTGTCATTCATTCCTTTTTGTTTTCATACACTGAACGAAAAAATTAGGACATTTTTCGCAAAAATTAAAAAGAAAAAATCGAAATATGTGACAAATACAATGGGGATTGGCAAAACAGAAGCAAATCTATCTTTATATAGGAAAATAGTGTGGACAGCCCTCCCAGCTAGCATTTTCTATCCTAAACATATCCAAAAAGTTACTACCAGGCGATGAAAACACTCGTAGGCGATATCGTATTTTAACAAATAAGTTATACCGTTTGGGAAGAAATGAACCACGTACTCGTTACCTTTAAAAAGTATCTTCTTGGTCACAATTTGAAGTTAAAAAGCGACACCTTACCTTAAATATTATCGCCTTAGTTACTTTCAACTTTCACTAAGAAGATACGTTTAAGATGTGACGAATACGTGTTTCATTTCTTCAATAACCGTATTTGTTAAAATACGATATCGCCTGATAGTGAGTTTTTGATACCCAAAGTAAAATACTTGTATGAATAATGTGTAATTGCAATGAGTAAATGCAATAAAAATAACGAAATAACCTATATTTTGCAAAAAAAATCAACATTTAACGCGAAACAAACATAATATTGATGTTAAGGTTAATACTAAGTAAAATTAAAAGTATTATTTATTTAAACTATAACAATAGTTAATTTTTCAACAATTTTATTGATTTACAGTCTTCAGTTTTTTTGTGCATTCTATCCCTTTATTCTTTGTGTCCATTATTGAGTTTAAAGGGAAAGTCGTCAGTAATAGTATTGGTCACATATTTTGATTTGCTTTGAACTAATGTTTGAAAGAATTATTCAAATTTTTTCGGTAAGTGTATGAAAACGAAATAGAATGCATAACAATTTTGAAAATCTATTTTTTTTATTTTCAAATGTTTCTCTTTTATAATTCTATGTGTAAGCAATTTGACACACACCGACAGCCCATGGGACCTATTTTGGGCACTGCTGGTTTAAATACAAACAACGAACAACATGTTGTTTTGTTTATTTGAGATAGTTTTACAATTTTATTAAATAAGGCAAATATCGCAAAAAATGAATGGAATGTCAAGTTTTTTCTCAATATGGAGTTGCAAATATTAGGTTGGGGAAAAATAAATCCCTTATTTCTTCTTTGACAAAGGCGAAAATGCAATGCCAAGCGGCTAAAATTGTGAATGGTGTTGACCGAAGTTGACCGGCATGTTAAAGGGCTAAGCAGAATGCTCGCGTTAAGCCAACCACAAGGAAACGATAACACAAACGCTTCCTTGTGGTTGTTGTATTTTCGATAACATATAATGCGTTGTACACACTATCATTTTTGAATGGCACTCTTGCTCAAATTTTGCTTGTTTGATAGTGTGGCCTCACATATTTGTCATTCATCAGGCAACCACAAAAATATTTATGGTTGTTGGACAGTCAGTAATCGATAAAAAAGCTGACAGTCAAAAATGATAGTGTGTACACCGCTTAACGCGACGGATGGCTCAACGCGATCATTCTGCTTAGCCCTTAAGGGCTAAGCGTTTTTTGTTATCGCGTTAACGCACGCAAAAAGTTAAAATATTTTTAACTCCGAAGCGCAGCACACATCAACTTCGAGCGTTTGTGTTATCGTTTCTTTGTGGTTGTTGTATTTTCGATAACACATAACGCAACGGATGGCTCAACGCGAGCATTCTGCTTAGCCCTTTAATGTCATGTACAGACGAGCGTTGTTCGCTCTATCATTCGTTGTTCGACCCTAATGCCATGTACAGACGAGCGTTGTTCGCTCTCTCATTCGTTGTTCGACCCTTAATTATGAAGTAATTACTTAGTTCCCCATACAATTTTTTCTGAGCGAACACCGATTTTTGTACGTAGTTCAATTCGAATCACTCTCTGAATAACCAAGAAATTTGTCCCATTCCTAACAATTGAGAGCATTTATCGAAAATAAATTAATTTTGACAGCTTGAAAATATTTATAAAATTTTCGAACTTTTTTAATAAAATTGAAAATGATGAATGAAAAGTAAAAAATTGTATAGATTTTATATATGCAGCAGGATGTAAATTTTGTTTTCTACATAATGCAATATGCATTTCCTTTCCCTTGGGTCTAATTAGCGTACAAAACAAGAAACAAATATGGGGAAACTCTAACAAAAAATTCTCCAAATTTGTATATGTGACAGTATGTGACATTTGAATTGAGAAAATATAAAAATGTGTTAAAAACAACAAAGTTTTCAGAAAAAATGGAAAACATGAATGAAAAGTAAATGGCTATGGGTTCTGACTATATTCAGGAGAAAGAGAATATTTTTTTCTATTTAAATCCATAGGCAATATACACAAATATGTTGAGATTTCGGTGTAAAATGAGAAACAACAAATTTTAAAAAGAAAATTCTGATGACATGAATTAAGAATAGTGTTGTATGAACGGGTTAATTCATGTAGGTAATTCTGAGAGCGAACTACGTTGTTCGAATGCTCGTCAGAACATGGCATAAATTATGAAGTAATTACTTAGTTCCCAATCATGGTATAATAATAGAAGGTAACAGCAAGTGTTGTTGTACAAAAAACGATACAACAACCACATGTAAATTTGTTGTTGTAAGTTCTACTAGTGCCAACTCATTTGACAGAAAAATGTAAACAAACAAATTATCATCAAATTATTTTTATTTTAAAATGAAATATTTTCGAATTCTCAAAATAAAAATTGAAAAACATGAATAAAAATCTATCAAATTTATATTTCTATAGCTTCCACATCTTTCCTATAATTGAGCCATTGCCATATATATGTGTAACACATATGAAAATGCTGGGAGTAGCGAGTTATTCCTTGAAGAAAGATTTGCTTCTTCAAACTTTCCCAGCAGGCAGATTGAGTAAATTGAATACGCACATTTAATAAAGAACAATTTCAAATTGTATCCGTTCCCAATTTTCCTGTTGGGTGATTTTTAATAACATAATTTGTCAAATTCATATTGACACTAGTATAACGTTAGAATCAAATCAGCTGGGATTTGCTGTTACCTTTTATAATTGTACCATGGTTCCCAATACAAAATTGTCTGAGCGAACACCGACTTTTGTACGTTGTTCAATTCGAATTACTCTTCTGTCATGTTCTGACGGGCATTCGAACAACGTAGTTCGCTCTCAGAATTACGTATATGAATTAACCCGTTCATACAACACTATTCTTAATTCATGTCATCAGAGTTTTTGTATTTCAAACATTTTGTTTCTTGTTTCACACCAAAATTGTAACATATTTGCGTGAATCACATATGGATCTAAATAGAAAAAATAATTCTCCTTCTCCTGACTATAATATCAACCCCTATCTCTTTACTTTTAATTCATGTTTTCCATTTTTTCTGAAAATATTGTTGTTTTCAATTCATTTTTATATTTTCTCAACACAAATGTCACATTTAAAAAATTGGAGAATTTTTGTTTGGGTTTCCCCACTTTTGTTTTTCGTTTTGTACGCTAATTAGAACCAAGGGGATAGAAATGCATATTGCATTATGTAGACAACAAAATTTACATCCTTCTGCATATATAAAAACTAGAATTTTGGTTTCTTTTCATTCATCATTTTCAATTTTACTGAAAAAGTTTGAAAATTTTTTTCATGCTGTCAAAATTAATTTATTTTCGATAAATTCTCTCAATAGTTAGAGATGGGACAAAATTCGTGGTGATTCGGAGAGTGATTCGAATTGAACAACGTACAAAAGTCGGTGTTCGCTCAGACAATTTTGTATGGGGAACTAAGTAATTACTTCGTAATTAAGGGTCGAACAACGAATGAGAGAGCGAACAACGCTCGTCTGTACATGACATTTGAATCACCAAGAATTTTGTCCCATCTCTAACAATTGAGAGAATTTATCGAAAATAAATTAAAGCTGTGTTCCCAAACCTGCAATATAGTACTATATTGTACTAGTTTTGCAATTTTTGCTAGAAAAGCGTTCCCTTTCGCCGAAAAGTAGGAAAATTTTAAGTTAAATTTAAGAGAGTTGAAACCAAAATGGCGTTCTCTTCTCCTATTTTCTGCAAGACCAATTTGGCCCAGCACGAAATAGTAAATGTAGTAAATTATGAATTTGACATTTGATTGCCAGAGATATTCAGTCCGAAATAAAGCACATGAAAGTTAGCGCTTCAACAAAAGGGACACACGCACATACATTTGCATGAAAAACAAATCAGAAATTAAAAAATGGACAAACAGATTTTTTATTCTCTTTTGGAGGATAGCGAAGATGAATGACTGGCAGAAGATTCAGATGAAGATACTGTAGAAAGAAGACCTGGGTTGGGAACGTGCATCATCAAGTTCTATTGGTTAATCGTACTAACCAATGTGTGTACATTGGCCCAAAATATATTGGGCTTTAGTCAAGTTTAGGGGATCAGTTCGTCCTCGGACGGCTCACAAGAAAGACGTAAAAAAAATTTTAAATGAGTACTACACGCCCACGGGCTTAAAAATAGATTTTTACAAAATGGCGGTTGTTAAGCGTTCGCTTAACTAACACGTGTGTTTTTAAATACGGATAACCTATAAATTACGAGTCGTTCAACAAAATCCAAACAGCTGCGCATGAAATTTTTAATTTTCGTAAATTTAATAGCAAAAGAAGATGCTTTTCGCTACTATGTGACTCCTTCACAGTAGAAGAGTTCACTGATACACAAGGCTTAGAAAGTCTGAACATTGTGGTCAAATTCTTAAAGAAGATCGAAGTCAACCTGCAAAACACAAACCACCATCTATGGATAAAGTCAAATTCGTAGCAAAGCTACATACGGATACATGGCACTAAACCTTCTATCCCTATAGAAAGTGGGCCAACCAAAATAATAAAAAAAAAAAAAAAAAAAGTTTAGGGGATCCACTTGGATCGCTTTGACATTTTTACAGTAAGTAGTCCTCGGTGAACTGGTTACAGTGATATATATTTTATGGAGAGAAATTCATACTTCCCGAGATATGGGTCTTGAAAGTTCGGAGAGTATGTTGTTGTAATCAGCAGTTTGACTATTTCCAGCAAGGTAATATGAGTATCATTTTAAAGGTTATGGTTTGTGCTTTAAAACTAATTTACAATTTAAAAAAAGAATATGGATTGCGTAGCCATGTTTGCGCTTGTCCATATGTAAAAGTCTTATTCTTAAGTTCTCTTGGTGGCAATTGAAAAAGGGTTGTTTTAAACAAAATTTGTTCCGAAATTTCAAGGCCAATGTCTCGGGAAGTACGTATTTCCCCACATGAAATGTATATCACTGTAGTCGGCACAAGGAGGCCTACTTACGGTAATCATTTCAAAATGATCCGAGTGGAGCCCCTTAACATTAACATTATGGGAGCGTCCAGCCATATAAACCTTTCCGGACTCGGAGTCGTCGGAAACTCCACTTCCAAATATTCGATCATGTTTTCGACTAAATTATACAAGTAAAAAATAAACAATAAATGTTAATATTATCAAAATCACACAATGGACGCCGTTTAACTTTTTGTTTATTTGTGTGCATTAGGTTTCTGTAGTCTTTGTTTTGTCCTTAATTGATGAAATTTTTGATTTCGACGTTTCTTCATGTATGAAAAAATTTTTAAATTTTTCAAACTTTTTCAGTAAAATTGAAAATGATGAATGAAAAGTAACCACAATTCTAGTTTTTATATATGCAGAATGATGTAAATTTTGTTGTCTACATAATGCAATGTGCATTTCTTTCCCCTTGGTTCTAATTAGCGTACAAAACAAGAAACAAAAGTGGGGAAACCCAAACAAAAATTCTCCCATTTTTTAAATGTGACATTTGTGTTGAGAAAATATAAAAATGTATTGAAAACAACAATATTTTCAGAAAAAATGGAAAACATGAATTAAAAGTAAAGAGATAGGGGTTGATATTATAGTCAGGAGAAAGAGAATTATTTTTTCTATTTGGATCCATATGTGATTCACGCAAATATGTTACAATTTTGGTGTGAAACAAGAAACAAAAAGTTTGAAATACAAAAACTCTGATGACATGAATTAAGAATAGTGTTGTATGAACGGGTTAATTCATATACGTAATTCTGAGAGCGAACTACGTTGTTCGAATGCCCGTCAAAACATGGCATAACAGTCGTAACATCGCCCCGGAGCTAAAAAACGACCATAACTGTTTTTAAAACCATTTACAAAGAAGAAAAAAATAATGGATTTATTTTTCCCCAATCTAATATAATTTTAATCAACAGGTAACAATGTTATTGTACCGTGCCAAAAATAATCTATAAACAAATGGATTTTAGAATATATATATTTTATATATTTCAAAACAACACATATACAGTCACTCATTTTGTAAACGAATTTGTCATACCAAGCCACAATATGAAAAAAATACCCAATGTAGATGTATTACCCTGCGTTTACAAAGAAATGAACCACGCCATATGCGTAAAATTTTTTATTTAATTATATGACTATTGCAATTTTATACATTCTACATTGTTCCATTGTTTAGCCATTGCCAACTGTGTGTGAAACTTAGACAAAAATGCGAGGAATTTGCATTAGTTTAATGGTAAATGTTTTGTTGCTGCAAACATACCCAGCAGACAGATGAGGTAAATTGTAAATGGAGAAGAAGTGAACTGCTTTTGCGATTTATCTTCATATCAAGGAAATTCTGAACTAAAAAAATCAAATGATACCACATACGTATGTACGTGTTTTCATTATTTGTTGATTTGAAAATAATCGTCAATGTTTTAACTTTTTAAAAGTGTGATCTGTTTTCATTTACGCAATTTTAGATTAATAAACATGGCCCTTGCATATTTGGATAATACAATCGACTAACAAATCCTATAATGGAGATGGGGACATACGCAGTTTACTAAAAAGGTCATAAATTGGTCAGTTTGTCTTGTTTATTCATATTAGGCATTATATCAAATTATAAGTTTTAATTAATAGTTCTGTAGTTTTAGTTTAGGCACTACATTCATACTTGTTAGTTCTTGGAACAAAAGCTTACAGGCATATGGCATCGATATTTTCGAAACATTGGCCGACGATTGACAATAGTGGCACCAGGAAGAGTAAGCCAAACGACCACATGACTTACACACATCCACGTCAAATGCGTCTGATGATATCATTAGTCGCTCCATTATTAGCATGCTGGCGCCGTAGGATATTAAACAATCACGCTCCATTTCACCTAAACGTAGACCGCCCTCTCTACTCCGACCCTGGGTTGGTTGTCTAGTGAGTACAGCTTTGGGCCCCCTGGCTCTGGCATGCATTTTATCCTGCACCATGTGCTTCAATTTCTGATAGTACACCGGTCCAGAGTAAATGTAGGCTTCCAAACTCTCGCCAGTTATGCCAGAGTAGAAATAATCTTTACCCATATAGTTGAAACCGTTCTTAAATAACTCATCTTGAATGTCGGAGCACTTGGAGCCCCCAAAAGCTGTGCCATAGTGGAATTTCCCCTCCAATAGACCAGCTTTGCCACCCAACAGCTCCAGTGATTTTCCCACAGTCATACGAGACGGAAACCCATGGGGATTCATGATCATGTCTGGACAAATGCCAAAATCATTGAAAGGCAAATCCTCTTGATCTACAATTAGACCCGTCACGCCTTTTTGACCATGGCGGGAACTAAATTTGTCGCCGATTTCTGGTCGCCTCGTTTGCCTCAATAAAATTTTGATCAGAAAATCTTCCTCGCCATTTGCCGACACCATCACTTTCTCAATGTAACTCGGCTCTGGGCCTTTGTAAGAAATTGGTACCGCTGTGTAAGAAATCTGAAACGATATTTTATTAGGCTACATATGTATATAAGAAACTCGATTCTTACCTGCGAGCTTTGGCCTGTCTGTTCAATAGGATTTATGGATGTTACGGCTGGCATTTCCTTGTTGATTAAAATTTGTTTATTGACCACCATCTCGCCTGGTGCAACAATTCCGTCCGTATCTAGGGCATCGTGTTTAAAAATGACCTTATTCGTTAGTGCATCCTTCATAGGCCCCATAATCCGGTCGTATGTCTGATTGGCATACCTTTTAACAGTACATTTTGAATTTTTGTATATCAGGCATCGACCATAACCACGATCTATTGAAGCTTTGTTCAATATCAGTGCATCTTCAATGTCGTATCCGGAATAACTCATAACTGCTACGGTAGCATTTTGACCAGCCGGCAACTTGTCAAACCCGGTCAATTCTATAGTTTTCGATTTTACCATTGGGGCTTGTGGATAGACGAGATTATACATGAGTGTATCTATTCGATTTTTTTGGTTATATCCAATAACACCCATCGCTTGCTTACCCATAGCGCATTGATAGGTGTTGCGAGGACTCTGGTTATGATGTGGATATGGCACCAGACCTGCGCAAACTCCAAGCAATGTAAAGGGTTCGATTTCCAAATGGGTTGTTGTGTCACGGTCAATGTCGTTCTCATTCCACGCTATAAATGAATCATTTTCCTCGTTTACGTCCAAATACTCCACTAGACCATCATGTAGAAAATCTTCGAATTTGCGAATACCTCTTTTCAATTCCTCAATGTGGTGCTGTTTCACTGCCGGTTGACCCTTATGGACAATGATGTAAGGACGACACAAGCGACCACCATCAGTATGAATGTAAACACACCTTTGTGTGTGGGATGTATGTATCGACACGAATGGTCCTAGACGACCTTTACGTCTCATCATACGAAATACCTCCACCAATCGTTTGTAACTTATTGTCAAGCCCAGAATGTTACCATTAATGAAGACGAGGAACACTTTGGAATTGTTAATGGCATCCCCACCGACCAAACGAATATCCTCCACTCCTGCGTTAAAGGCCAGTCGTACTACTGGCTCCTCTTCAACCTCAGTGGTTATGTGTGTCATTAAAGCAAGATTTTTCACAAGACCGCACGCTTCGCCTTCTGGCGTGTCGGATGGACACAGCATACCCCACTGACTGGGTTGCAAAGAACGTGGGCCGGATACTTTTCTTGTTTTCTCAAACTGAGAATTTACTCTTGTCATCATTCCTAGGGCGGATATATAGCTCAGCCTAGAGAGAACCTGTGTAACTCCTGCCCTCTCCATTTTAAAACGTTTTATAGTCCAATTTCCCGACGATATAGCCGACTCTAATCCAACAGTTATCTGGGCGGCTCTTATATGCTTCACCACATCAAACTGTGCCGCCTTAACTTTGGGAATATTTTTATCGGCTATCATTTTCAATTCCCAATTCATACGCTTAAACAAATCCTCAAACATTAGGGATATTAATGAGCCGGCCAATTCCAAGCGCTTGTTTCCGTAATAATCTCTGTCGTCCACAGCGGAAGCATCCAACTCCGCAGCCATCACGCGCCTAACCATTAGTGAAACATATATTGATTTTATTTGAAAATTGAAATTTTCAACAGGTACGTGCGCCAAAATTGTGGTTGTTAAAAGTTCCCTGGCCTCATCAGCTGGCGTTTTAGTAGCAGCGGTCTGAAATCGTTTTACCATGAGTTTCGATCCCATGTACTCAAGTGCACGCTGTTGCGTAAATATTTTCAGATTAAAAGCTTCGAGCAACGATGGCGCAAATCGGTTCTGGGTTTCCGTACTTGTACCAATCAGCGACATTATTTCAAGGTCTGAAACTACTCCCATGGCCTTGAATATGACAACTATCGGAATGTCGTCTACCATTGAATTGTGCTTTAAATAGTATTTACCATGCTTGCTTAGGACAACAGTTCTGGATTTCTTCTCATGTGTGGACGAGGTAACCTGACACTGCACCGTTCCATTAAATTCTTCCGTAATCATTTTATTCCAAGACAGTTGCTCCTGAATTAATATAACTTTTTCTTGTCCTCTTACAACAAAGTATCCACCAGGATCCAAGGGACACTCATTTAGTTTTGCCAATTCGAATTCCGATTTACCAGTGAGTACACAGTTTGAAGATCTTAGCATTACGGGCATTCGACCTATCAACAAGTTGTTTCTAACGATCCTCTGTGCTCCTCGTGTATACTCAATGTCAACTGTTATGGGGGCAGAGTAGGTAGTGTCTCTTAAACGACATTCGTGTGGTGTTGTTGCTTTTGTAATATTGTAGCCATCTTCAATGTCCGGCGTTCCGACTCGTACATCCAGATACTTCAGGTAAAACATAGGATCAGCATCGCTCAGCACTGTTTGGTTAGCTTGTACGATTTTTTTAATGTCCACATTCACAAAATGATTGAAAGAGTCAATGTGTTGCTTGACTAAGCCTTTAACCTGCAGAAAAGCCGGCACGAGTTTCCATTTTTCTTCTAACGGTTTAATGGGATTCGACCAGTTTTTCTTGTCACCATGCCATTCGGTGTCACCCATTGTAGTTGTCGATTTCTCCATACCGCTGAACAATAAAATGAGAGACTGTTGACTTCAATCCTGGATAGACTCCTCCTCCTCAAATCCACATGAATGTAGGGATACTTAAGTCGACTTTATACTAATAGACTTTTCGTGTTGAAAAGACTAAAGGCACGTTTAGCTTGTAGCTTTAAAGGCATTGGTGCTCAAAACCAGTGTTACCGCTGGGAATTTTAAAAAAATTTCACAAAAAGTCGTTCCCATTACAAGGTAGGGCACAGCTACACAGGTGGCTTGTTCCATCAAATCAAAATACATATTTTGTGTGTGTGCGCGTATTGTTTTGAATACTATGTCAAATATAACCTTTCATTAATTTTTCGCGTTTTTAGTTTTATGTTGAAAAAAATTTAAATTTATTTTATTTTTATATGTTGTATTCTATATTTTGTATAGTTCCTTTTTTGTTATTCACCTCAAGCTGCCCTACCTTGTATTATTGTACCATGGTCGTTCCCCTGAAAAAAGTCTAAAGCTAAGATCACACTACGCAAATATTTGACTCAAATGCCTATTTTTTGTTTCCCCAAAAAATGTCAAATTTGCACATTCTTGATTTTGTGTTCACATTACACTCAAATATTTGACACATTTTGATTGCTCAAACAGTGAGCAAATAGTGTCAAATAATGAAATGGGAAAACACATTGGAAATTATATTTGCACCATGAAACAGTTTGATCAAACTGTCAGAAATTATGGCCAACTTCGATTATTTTTTAAATCCTGTCGTATATTTTATAAGTTATTAATAAGGTATTTTACGCAATTGTTCTAAACAGTGCAATATACATCATACCCTTAAGGAATTAGCTTATATATTAAATCGGATGTAACGTATATAAGAGGCTGTAGCTAGATCTTGCCATGATTTGAATTATGAATGAAATAATTTGCGATTATGTTCAGCCGCTCCGAACATTTTAATAACCATCCCCAAATTAGATCCCAATTGGTAATAAAATTCGGATTGGATGGGCCTGAAATTATGTTTTCCACTCATAAAAAATGAAATATTTGATTGAATAATGTGTCAAAGATATTTTGTCTTCAAACGAAATGGCGAAATTCCAACAATATAAATGCCAATACAAAGAATTCATCAGCTGTTATTTTCCATAGTTTGCCCGTACAAAAATATTGTAAGGGCAAATAAATGTTTGCCCAAAAATAAGGCAAATATTTGCTAGTCGGCGTTCACATTGTGGACACTTTGCGCAAAATTTTGTTTACCCAAAATCAGCTGTTTTTGTGTCTGCCATTGAAAATATTTTGTGGTCAGATTATGGCAAAGAAATATTTGACACTTTTCGTCAAATATTTGCCTAGTGTGACCTTACCTTAACAGAAATAAATTTATTGGTAATAAATTTAAATTAAATCGGTAATAGTACGTTTACATTGTTCCGGATTACATTAACCCAGTGGGTCTAAAACGACATTTACATTACAACATTTTGCAGGGTTAACCTACTTTATGAGGATGTATTTGACAAATAGGCAATGAAATTGACAATTGAAACCTACTGGGTTAACTAAATCCGGTATAACGTAAACGTACAAATTGTTAATTACATTGTATATAACAACAACCAAAAGGAAACGCTTGAGATTGATCTGCGTTACGCTTCTTAGTGGAATGTGTTGATCGCGTCACTATTGCATTGTCGTTGTAAAAATAGTTCGATAAACATCAGGCAAATTCCAGGATCGAATTTCGACGTAGCTGCTCCTCATATTTAGTCAGTGTTTATTTTGATTCTTTTATATTTTAAGACCCATTTCGCTTCGCCGATGATTTTAAAAACGACGACATAGTAATCGGTATGGATATGTTGTCGAGAGTAAAGACTTGCATCATGGCCTATAAATAAGGTCACCAAGGGAGACCAGCTGATTATCGATACCTCTCAAGTTTGCTGTCAAAATGCATTATTGTGAATTGACTTCCATTATGAAAACGTAAACAAAGTCGAAATTTTTGACATTAGACTTGAGAAAAAAACAGCTGTTTTCCGATTTCGATTGCTATCTTGGTGACCTTATTAATAGATCTTGACTTGCATCTAGTAAAAATGTCGATTTCGATTTTTGCCTCTGACCAACAAGTTGAATTTTCGATCTTTGTCAAACCTGCTCAAAAACGATTTTCGTCTTTTACCGACTAATGCATGATCCAATAAACAGGTCGTGTCGTGTAAAATCCCCATACTGTCAAATATTTTGTTTACGTTTCCACACAATTTAGTCAAAATCGAAAGCATTTTGACAGCTCGGGTGAAATCATTTTGGCCTTATTATTGGATCATAGACTAATGCAATTTAATTATGGTAGGCGTAGTCGTTGTACGGCAGCTCTCGTAGGCGTAGTCGTTTTTGGTCGGTATTACAAAACCAAAGCAAAAATTGTACTTTTAGAACCCTTTTTATATTGTATTGGAAAAACTATCTCATTTTGTTTGTTTTCTAAGCGTGGTTTTACATTTATCGGGATCGGTGTTGAGAGTTTCTCTCTCTCTCAGTGGTAAATTGTGAATTGTGTTGGAAAACATTACCACAGGTAGGAACAAAAAAACAAATTACGGAAAGGTACCTAAAATTCTACGTCAAATGATAATAAATCATTATTATCGAGAAATATTGACCAATATTTATGCCAGTTATTTGCATAAATAATATATGTTATAATTTAAGCGTAAATGTATTCACGAATAATAAAAAATCTACTTTTTGTTTTGGTACGATTATGACAATTCGTACCTTTTGTGAACAAAAAGTACGCTTGTTACAAAATTAAAAATAGCGCAACACTAATTACTCTCAATTTACCATGAGAGAGAGAAACTCTCAATACCGATCCCGATAAATGTAAAACCACGCTAATTAATTTTCTGGCAAAGTGCAATTCTTATGAATATTAAGAAATGCAATAAAATAAACTCGAATGTCATAGTTAATCAGTAAATATTGTTAAAAAATGTTAAAATTATTTTCCTAGTTATTTTTATGCTGTCGTCAATAAAATCTTTCACGATTTGTCGTAAAAATACGACAGTGCCAAATTTTCAACACCACTACGCCAGCCGTAAAAAGGGTGAATAATTTATTATGTAATCAATAAAACAACATTATATTAGAACTTTTACCGGGTTAACCTGCATTATGAATATATCTTTTACATATATACAATAGAATTAACAATTATAACTCACATGGTATAATAATAGAAGGTAACAATATGAAAATGTAGGGAATTGTGAGTTATTCCATGAAGAAACCTTGCTTCCTCAAACTTTCCCAGCAGGCAGATTGAGTAAATTGAATACGGGAGCACATTTAATAAAGAACAATTTCAAATTGTATGCGTTCCCAATTTTCCTGTTGGGTGCTTTTTAAAAACATAATTTGTCATATTCATATTACCTTTTATAATTGTACCATGTATAACCCGCCCCACTTGGTTAACGAAATACAGTATTATGTAAACGTACAATTACATTCCAAACACCAAACGCAGCTGATCGTTTTTCGTCAGTAGCGCCGTCACACATTAACATTTCACAATGGCTCGGTTCTCTGACTGCAGCTGCTGTGAGTGTATGTGTGTAAACAACACACCCAGTAGTTCGAGTAACTGGTTATGAACTAGTTATTTTACCAATTACCTGTAACTACCACTAGTTACCACATCATGCCCTAGACTGGTGAATTTAACATGGGTATGTCATTGGGGAAGTCAATTGTCCCCTGTCTGCGTTACCAGTATACAGTCATTTAGGTAGTACAAAATGGTAGTGCATTTGACTAGTGTCTTATAGTCAGCTACTTAGGTAGATACAATGTATAAACCAAATGCCTAGTTACGTATATATAACAAATTAGTTTGTACAACAGTTTGGAAAATTTGAAATATTTTATAAAATTAATTCTGTACACGTAAATTTATTCATTAATTTTTTTTATAATAGATTATTGTATACTGTTTGATCCATATGTAATTCCCCAGTTCGCGTGCTTTTGTCGCCGTAGTAGATATATATGTATCTGAAGAGAAGATAGGGATTTAAAAATGACTAAAGATTTATATATGAAGGTCTTTTTGTCACCGAAAACTCACCTATAGAAAATTGGTAGAATATCTCTTGAGCATTTATTGATGTATTTCGGACCTTTATGGGCGATACCTCTTCCTGTATCGTTTCTAAATGTCTACAGAATGCATGTAAAATTTTATTTGAAGGATCCGTCCCTAACCCTTTGTGTGTTCTCTCAATCTGAAAGGGCGAAATCTTTAGAAAACCTCAATCAAAATTTACCTCAGATTTATCCTATGTATTTCTTTCGAATATAGAAATTCAAGTTCCACATCACTTAATATGGTACACCACGAATATTTTTGCGAAAAACAAATTTCTGTTTTGCCTTTAAAAATACTAAAAAGTCGAAACAAAATGACAAGACAACTGTTCTGTTTTGTTTTGCCATCGATAATTTATATCTATAAAAAAGTCGATTCATTCATTACACTTTGCATTACCAGTAACTACTGAATTGGAATGATATACCTAGACAACTTTTTCAATCGATAAATAATTCCAACTGTCTATTTTGTGTTCCATTTGTGGATAAAAAGTAACTCGATCACTATGTAACTAGCTATATAACTATGTAATACAAGATAATTGATATTTTTTGAACAACCGGGCAGTGTCTCTCTCCCACATCATTCGTAAACTTTCCGTTAATCCACTTTGAGTTCATCTTTATTGGTCATTTTGTCTTCTCCTCCTATTCGTAGCAGGTGGAACGTTTTTCATTTTTTCTTCAGACCGTGAAAAGTCCAGTCCTACAGAAGCACGCGTCGTTCCGTTCGTTCCGTCGTCACCAAACAAAATAACTTTTAAACAGTTTAAACAACTTGGACAACTTGGAGTGGCCAACAAAGAAGGTACAGCCAGTACCCATGGATTAAATGTAGCTTGGCATTACAACGAAACGATCGTCACTCCATCCTTTTAATACTGAGCTTCTTCAATCGAGCTTCACCATCGAGCTCTGCATTGGCTAAACTTCGAGTTAAAGTCACGGTTCAAACTTAAAAGACAACATTTTTGTAAAGAAGGCTTCAAAAGCCCTGCTAAAAATCAAATCATGTTGAAGCAACATGTTCTGGTGGAACTTAAGCAGTTTATTCAGTCTGTGTCCACGATACATCGCAGCAGTAGTAGTTTAACATCAATTGGATTGATTAGAACTTCACTGCACTTGCTGGATGACCTTCCGTCTTGCAGAGAAATTGTTTTCGAATACTTTGCCCTGGTGGCTGAAGTGGGCGTACAAAGTTATGTGAACACGGCCAATGTGGATCCTCAGACCGGCATGGTAATACAACAGCAACATAAATCAGGGAATCCACAGCAACAACAACTGGTGGTTTCACAAGAAGACCCTTGTTTCGAAATGATCCAACAAGCCTTGGATAATATGGTAAACAAAGGACCAAGTGCTTGGGCAGCTGTTATAGCGTCATGGAGTCTGGAGCTTGTTGGGAGTTTGTCTGATAAATACAGCAAAAGAATGCCGATTGGTGCAGCTTGTAATTTCTGGCTGAACTGTTCTACAATGCGCGGATTACTTTCTCTGGTGAGCGTTTGTTTTAGGAAACTGACGAACGCCGAAGCGGAATCGTGCGTTGAGACATTACTATGTAGGTGACTTGAGGTAAACAAACGAATGTCGAGGATGTTGATATCATTTTTAATTTTATTGCAGCTGCATACCAACGATATTCAATGACATTTGATTGGGTAGTAGCACGCCTGGGAGGATGTTTTCCTTCAAAAATCATATCGCAGATTCTACAGTGCAGTCTTAAACGATTTTCCGACAATTATCCTTGTAGGTTCGATTCGGAGCTGGGTATTCTTGAATACCTATGCTTTGCCCACGAACAAGTGCTTCGAGCTTGTGTCAGAGATCTATTGGAGGATGGTTTTCAACCGAAGAGGAAGTTGGACGCCTTAGTAATACCATTTGTGCTGGAGTTCTGTAAATATTCCGACATTCTACTGCAGAATGCTGTTAGCGTTTTCCTCGACATGTGTAAGATATTCAGAGAAGAAGATATTCAGAAATTCGATTGGATAATTTCCACGATTTTTTTTTGTCATTTTAGACAACGATGACTTGAGGAAGAATATCGCACAGAAGGCTCCCTTGTGGTTGTCAAATCGGTTATTTGCTGAAATGCAGCCATCTCTGAATAATTTAGTTCTACGCCTAAAAACAAATGGAGCTCAAGCTTTGATTACGGTGTCTAAAATGTCGGAACAATATTCTTGGTGCCAGGACTTTTTAGAATTTTCCCTGCAAGAACTAGAGCAAATTGTACTGAATGCCCGCGTTTGTCCTTTAATGGACGACTTGGCAACGGAAGAAACGAAGTATATGCTATGGAAAAGCTGTTTGAGTACAAACATTTATGAACAGCAAACCGCCGTGCGACTGTTGCTAGTAGTCTGTAAGTATTGAAGGACGTGTAGCCCAACGCAAGCAATTGACACGTTATTTATTTAATTCAGCTACCCAGCATACCCATATATATTATCAAACTATATCGGAATTACTGCGCAAATGTTACACCGTTTCGTCATCTGGACTAGGTGCGATCATTAGGATGATTGGTGGTCAGTCGGGAGTAGTTGAATTTCCAGAAATAAAGTCGGGCATTCAAATGGTGCTGGAAGATGCTCTCCTGCAGGAGCAATTAAAAAAAGCACGTCTTACAAAGGCCTCGGACGAATCTGAAGCGCTCAACATTTTCAAGAATTTAAATGCGATAACAAAGCAAGTTTAAACTATTTAAAATTATATTGTATTTACTGCTAATAAAATTCAAACTATCCCCTTTTGCAGAATGGAGAAGAAAAATAGTTTCTCCTGCATAAAACAGCATCAGCTAAGCGCGGCCTTAAATGAAAGCCTGCCTAAAATATTACAAATATTGGAAGTTACATTGGAAAAACTTGCTTTACGAATGGACGCAGATGCAAGTGCACGCAGTGAAGAAAAGTTTCGCGATCTGCAAAACCAAACGAACAATAACACCATTCACATTTACAATTCCCACAAAAAACAGAAACTTGGCATTTTCGCCGATTATTCCGAAGAAGAGGAAGAAATGGAGTATATGGCAAAGCGCTTAATGTTGGCGCATACAATCATAGATCTTTTAAATACAATTGAAGCGGGCTCAAAAACGCAAGTGATAAAGACTACTGAGGTACGTTAAATCATATTGTTTATAGTCTACCTACCACATATCCGGTTTCGATGTATGTATTTTTGACAGGTATTAAAATTGGCGGTGTTGAGTGTGAAATATTTCTACATAGGTCTTAATGAACAAAGTAAATATGAATGATTTGTAAGTCGACTTAGCGTGCATTACATTAATTGATATTTCCTCAATCGATAGGTTCTATTCAACGAATGGTGGCAATCAATCGCGCCTACAATTTACTCCAGCGTCAATGTAGAGCACGGAAGTCGTCCCGTTCGGCCTGCTTAAGGGAATTGATCGAGGGAGCGCTCTTTTATTATGGGTATTTGTTTGGACAATACGAAGAGCCATTGGTGGACGAACTGTTAATTCCTGAAAATGAAATGATTATAGTACAAAATCAAAAACAATCGTATGGGCCAAATTCCAATCGTTCCATTCTCCATGCTGGGGTGATTGGACGTGGACTTAGGCCTGAAAATACACTGATGGGGGAGGCGTGTCCACCAGAAATGCAAAAGTTATTCTTAAAAGCCCTGGAAATGTGTTGCTCTGATAATGTAGGTGATTTCATTTAATGAATTGTGTATGGAAATGCTTATTGAATTGCACCATTTAGGATCGTCAAGTGGTCATTGAGTCATATTCCACGATATCGCTTTTACTGGTCGAAATGGTGTCAACCGATGTTATGTACAATGGACTGCCTTTTCCAGATGAGGAGTTTACCAAAGTAACTATGGAAAGAGATTTACTAATCAGGAGAGCTTTTCTTACGTCTCCTATACTTTGGTCACTTCTGGGATTTATTTCGGCACATCGCCCAGCTCTGTGCTTCTCTTCCGTTTTGTTGCGGGCACTATGTGCCACATGTCTACACCAGTGGAGGGCAAAAAATGGTATTTATTCCCAATAATTTATGGAATTGGTTTTTAAGCTGTTTTTTTTCTTGCAGTTAATAAATTTGAAACTAGTAATACCAGCGGACAGCTGATGGAAACAACAAAGAACATTTTAAAGATTCTAGCTATGGGTCAATTGCTGCCTCCTCCCCTGTCTAATCTGCACAATATTATTGAACACTTTGAGCCACAAGAGGTTAGAGAATACACTTTGTGTGGACTTATAAACACTTAACATATATTTAAAATATTTTAGATAGCCTTATTACTTAAAGAATGCGTGTGGAACTATATGAAGGACAATGTACCGTCGCCTGGGATATTTCCTGTCGATAACAATGGGTTGCAGTGGCGTAATTCTCAATTGTGTAAAGTCCCAGCACAGTACGTTGACACCTTGCGGAATCTTATGCAGAAGAAACTGTCAAAACTGGGTCAACACTATTATCAGATGTTTATAATGCCCGAGTATGTTCCAGCTCCGTAATGTTCCAATGAACATTACTACCACCCTTGAGGCATAGAACCTCGCTTCTTTTGACCATTTAATTTTATTACGTTATTTGAAATGTGATTATTGTCTTTCTCATGCATACTTCAAAATGTTAGACTGAACATCTATCATATTTGTAGCCAGCATAGCTGTAGACACATGGGTATTCCTTTGTGTGCAGTTAATGACAGTTTATTATAAGCCATTTCACTGTTTTATTATCTATGAACTATTCTGTAAATCAAAATAAGTATAGTTTAACAACTTAAAAAATATACACAAATTATTTAGTCTAATCGATTGTAGATATAACTGAATAAATACTATAACAACAAAGAAATATAAATCAATTCATTACATGAAAAAAGCCAACAAAGAAAGAAAAGAAAAACAACTACATTTCTCCTTGCAATATGAAAAAGTACGCTCTACTGCGCGGGATTTCTTTTTAATAAATGGCATGTGATCGAATGTTCATCTAAAAGTTGATGTGGGCTCACATGATCGATTTTTTTCTCTGAAATCTAAGAAGGACGACAGTTGGATAACTTTCGAACAGAAATACAGGAGGTGAGTTTTTTTGCTCGTCTTTTCAATGAGGATGATTTTTTCTCCTTTGTGTGGTGGGAAGCTGAATTGGAACAAGATTGTGCATTGTGATAGCTGCTTGATGAAGCTGCCATTGTTGCAAAGGAATTATGCTGTTGCTGTGCCTTAATTTCTGCTGCAGCAGCGGCCGCTTTTCGTGCTAACTCCTCTGCAAAATAATTGTATGTTATACGTCAGAACTTTTCCGAACATGATATTGAACTTACGATTTAAGTCATGCTCGGTGAAGTACACTTCTTCCAAATCACGGTCAGTTTCATAATGGTAGGCATCTAAATAAGGCAGTACAGTTGAACGGCGATATTTATCACTTTTTAGTGGCGGAATGGGTATCGGTGGTCCTTTTTCTTCAGGTGCCGAAATAAACCAACTGAAAAATAAAGCAATACATTGAAATTATTACATATGATTTATAAAAAAAGAAAAAAGTGCGGCGATATGTTGTTTATTTGACTTACGGGTCTTGTCTTATTTGCTGTATGGAATAGCGTTTTTCCGGGTTATCCTGCAGCATTCCTAGTATTAAAACCGCAAGCTTCTCATCTAGCTTATACAGCCAATCGGGAGCTTCCCACTGGCCGCGACCAATACTTTCGAGTAAACGATAAATATTGTCGCCGTCGAATGGATACTTTCCTGTGCACAAATTGTACCTGCAATGATATGCTCACTTAACACCCAAAATTACAGTAAAACTTCTCCATTTCATTTACAGAGTGACTCCACTGCTCCAAATATCCACTTTTGTACCCGAAAATGACTCCAAACCATTTGCGATTTCTGGAGGCTGGAATGCCGGAGATCCCTGTCCCGTTGTACACGTGTCGTCTGGAGCAAACAACTCCAGTTGCTCAGCAACGCCAAAGTCCGATATTTTTAAGGTTTCGTCTAGAGTCAAAAGAAGATTGCCGGGCTTTATGTCTTTGTGTATGACTCGCATGCCATGCAAATATTCCAAGCCATTAACTAATTGCCGAAAATATCGATGGGCTTGAAATAAAGGGATTTTCTTTTCAGGGGCATTGTCAAGCATTTCCTAAAAAAAAAAACAGAAATCTGTATTAAGCCATATTTATCTAGTGCACCAGATGACATACCTGAAGCCCTCCAACGCAATATTCCATTATAAGATACATCTTTTGTTTCTCGTCGTTGTACAAAACATCTAATAGCGCCACTACATTTTTATGCTTTAGCTGCTTTAATAACTTGATCTCTCTTTGTACGTTCTGTTCACCATTCGGTATACGTCTCAATTTGCGTCTTGTTAATATTTTTACAGCTCTTCGACAAAGGTTCTCGGAATCAAGCACCTCTTTAACTTTGCCATACGAGCCTTCACCTAACACATCGCCCATTACATACTTGCCAACCATTTTTATATTTTTCTTTTTCTGTTGGTATATAATTTCCGCGCTGTCCACTCGATTAAACATGTTTCCAATATCCAACGTAGCTAGATCGAGTGTATCGATATCTTCGTCGTCCAGCCAAGTTACCTGGTGATGCTGAGCCTGTTGTTCATTCAGCAGATATTGGGCTGCCTCATCTCCATGTAAGAACTCTGCCTCATGTCCAATTTCTTCACAAAAGTTATTGTCCGACCCTGCGTTCGGATACGTATCTATGTGAAATTTACTATTTGCCATAATTACAGTTGTGCTATCGCCACCAGCGGCTACTGCTTTTTCCGGAATGCCAGTTCCTTGACAGAAACTCTGCCCATTGTCGAATGTGCTGCTTGTCGGACGAGTTTCTGTCATTTGATCATGACCTTTTACTTGCACTTCCATGGCGACATGGGCGATAGTCATTTGTTATGTATTTACCACAAGTCTTCTGGCGTGCTGTTATGTTGGTTGGTGCTGATGGTCCAGTTAACGAGTTCAATTTTTCCTCATATTCCAAGACTAAACTTCAATGTTTTTTTTTTCACCCAACAAAAGTAAAAACGTTCCACATGCTACAAAATAATTATTCACTGGACGAAACTAGGGGGACTAGATTAATTATAGCCATCACGTAAACGCGCAAATACGCCAAATGAAAGAAACAATGCAGTACTGCAAGCTAAAACTATCGCGGACGTGAAGAAGAAGTGACGCCTAGGCGATGGGAACAGTTGCGAAATATAGTCGCATTCTTATCGCGAAAGTCACTTCCTTCGACTGTCATGACGTTGCCAGACGCAGGGTTGTATTTTATAGTATAAAATATTTTTAATTTTTTATTGTTATAATTATTGAATAAATTGAATTAACTGCGAAACTACAACAAAAACAATTCAACTACAACCACATAGAAATTTGTTATTGTATGTAACACTCGTGTCAGTTTCATATGTCGAAAAATTTAAACAAAATATACGAAATATTAATAAATTTGATTTATTTTAAAAATGTAATATTTTTGAAATAAAATAGCGTTGAAAATAACAATTTTTTCATTGCCAAGGGATTTCCTGCTTCAAATTTTCCCATTAGGAAACTGAAGTAAATTGTAAACGAAGGGGCAACGAATTTAATCTCTGTTGCGATTTCTTTGATTTGAGAATGTATACTTGTCCGGTTCGGAAAAATATTAAACGCGTTACAATATTTTTCCATCGTCAGCAGAATTGGTAATATCTCAAAGATATATGTCAAACATTTCTCAAAATTGTGTTGTATTTTTTTCTGGTTTCCTCTAAATTTTAATGCTGAAATGGCACCCCTTTTTAATATGGAATTCATACATCAATTTCAAATAAAATGAACAATAAATACCATAAAATGTTACGCATGGGGATTGGCAAATTTTCAACAAATTAAAAACAAATATTTTTTCTAAAGCTCCACATTGTTCGCAAAATTTAACTTAGAATGTTATAAATTTATAGCTTTTATAGGCAGGGAACCTAAAAATATTAATAAATATAATTGATTCAAAAATATTTGCCACAGGACACAAGATTAGCGTACATTTTGAAGGAAAACTATTTCGTTTAAATTTTGAAAGTTGAATGTTGTCAAAAGCAAATTTATGAAAAAATTGAAAACATATGACTGCATGGGACTACGTTGTATAGTTATACCATGCGATACAATGAAATCAGTTGAGTATTGCAGTTACCTTGTATAATTGTACCATGACACATACCAATCACTTTGAAAATGTTACATTAGGTTCGTTCGTTTACTCAATAATTTGTACGAATTTGTACAAATTATTACAAAATGTTGTTCGTTTACCCAAAAGTCCAGTAAAAGAGAGTGAATTGAGAGAGCAGATTAGACAGTTGTGTTACTGAGTATTTCAAATTCTTAAAAGGAAAATTTACTCAGTAAGAATTTTCTTGTACCATCAGCTGAAATTTAAACAGCTGTTTTGTTATGTTTTGTAAACAAACAAAAAATTGTTCTCAAGAAAATTGATTGTTTTGTGAATTTTATTTTGATTTTGTGTCATTAAATAGTTAAAACTTACCGGTCACAACCCTTTTAAATGTTTGTGGGGAACAAACAACATCCATTTTCCGCTTGTTATCCATTTTTCTAATAAAAATGCCTTTTTTTAGTTTGCGCCAATTTGTTGTTTTAATCAGCTGTGTCGAAACAATCTTTTTACTGGATGTTGTTCGTTTACTTTTTGCAGTTTTCTCTCTTGAGAAGGAAAAATTCGTATTGTTACGAATATAACTTTAGATTTAAGTTAATTTAGATGAATTCCGTTAATTTAAGAATTTGAATTGTAACGTAAATTTCTACTACGCAGTTTATTTGAATAAATTCACAACAACAACTACTGTATAGATTTTTCTACATCCTTCCATTTCCTCTTTCATTTTCTATTTTGTTATTGTCGTACAATTCTTGTTAAACGTCATTCCTCTTTCTTTGTTATTCCCTCGCCTGTATATGTGTTGTTGTTATTGTTTACTCAATGTAAGTTTGTATGTGTGTTTGTTGCATTGGTAGATTGTTCGTGATCTAGGTGTTACCAGATCGTCTAGAAACTTCTGTAGCGACAAGCAAGGCTCATATAAATAGGGGAAATGGAAAGGCAGCAGTTGTGAATCAGATCGCGAATTGAAACCGTCGTGTAAAGTAAAGTGCAAAGTAAAGTTGTGTGAATAAAATCATTGTAATAATCGTAATCAGAACGAACCCGCGTTTTATTTGGTACGAACTGTATCGGGAAATAAAACAACGTCTACACGGGAATAAGTGAAGTCCAAGAACGTAACAATTGGTGTCCCCTTTTACATCGTGTTTTTTGGAAGATCAAGGCATAAAGCTGTGACACTAGTTTTAAGCGGATTTGGTATGCAGGTCTTAGGCTGCGGCTTAGCTCGCCGGAAATGGGTGGATTCTTTCCGCTTTAAATGTCAATATAAAATTTTATACCTGTTTTTGAATTCAAACGAAGTTAAATAAATGATAAGTTAAATTTAAATATATCAATCGGATGTATTCCATAATATTGTACCCTTATGCCATAGTTTAAATTGAACACTATATAGATTTCCACTTTAACGAGGTTTAGATGTTACACCTCAATGGCTTTTCCCTCCCCTTATGACATGTTTCAGTCAGCCATGGTATTTTCATGCCATTAATTTTTGAAAATACCCCAAACACAATCAAATCAGCCGCTATCTAATTAATTTTCAACCCATTTTTAGTTTAGAAATCAATACATTTTGATTAAATATAAACAAGTTTCAAAAAATCATCAGATAAATAATATTCATTTTTAATTGCGTTTTTTTTTATTAATTAAATTTACAAATTTAAATTTTTTTATTATTCTTCTAAACAAATTTATTTAAATTTATAGAATTTTTAAATATTTTACACAATATTTTAATAGTATTTTTTTTTTATTGTTTGTGATTAGAGTATAATTTTTATAATATATAATATGTCTTTTTTAACTTTTTATAGCATGCACTTATTTTTATGTTTTCTTACATTATTTTATTTATTATATATTATATATACAATTTCTTTTATTTATCTGTTTTTATATTTATATGTATTTTTAAATTAGCATTATTGATTAATATTTACTTTAGGTATCTTATTTTAATTTTTCATATTTTTTTCTTTAAAAATTAATTTTAGATTATATTAACGTATATCATTGAATTTTTATATGCAAATTATATATTTTTATTTTTTAATTATTTTAAATCATATTTAATTATTGTAGGATATTTTCGTGAATACCCCTAATACGATATAATTGTAATGCAATTACCAACGCCTTAAAATATTCTTTACAAAAATCAAAATGGTTATGTAATTATTGTGAATGATGTAACCAATTTAATCACGTGGATCAATAGATTATGGCTCTTTATGGCAACTTTTGGGTTTGAGGTTATAGCAAGTTTTTTTGGGTTTTGGTACTCACTCAAATTTTGGTTCTATTTTCCAAACCTGAGGATTTTAATTAATGTTTTGTGGGGTTTCTTTTAGGCTCATTTTGTTATTTCTGTCACCATAGAAATATGTTTGTGATATGTGGTGTATCCGCCTTTATTTCACAGCTTGTATTTGCTGATTGCCGCGGTTAAAAAAATCAGCAAATAGTTTAGCTGTGGTATTTTTTTGTTTACCACTATATTCTATGGAATATAACAAATATTTTTCATATTTAAAGAAAATGGATTTTTAAAAAAAAAATATGTTTCAATAAAAGATTCTCACCTGAATATCTTGTTCAGTCGATTTTTTTTTATCTTAAAATTTTGTTAACCAACAAAATTATCCGGATTATTATCGATTTAAACAAAAAATATAACTGTATCTTTTTACAATTTTATCGTTATATTCTATTTTTTTAATGATAAATTTTCACCACTTGAAGTAATAAAATTGGTTGACTTTTGGTGACCTCTTTTAATCAATGTGACAAACTGGTTGTTCACTGTGATTCTTTTTAAGGTTAACCTCACACGTTGGGGTTTCATACCAGTGATGAAAAATCGGATTTTTCCAACTATGGTGGATCCTACATTTTTTTTTTAATGTTTGGCGATCCATATAGAGGGATCTTACAAATTTTTAATGTTCGGCGGCAATTGTAGGGGGCGGTGATGTCATTAATTATTTAATAATTTATTTATGTTTTTTTTGGTTAATATTATTAATCAATATTACTATAATTGTTATTATTATTTTATAATCATAAAAATTATAAAAATTATTCTAATGTATTTGTTTGGATATGATGCGATTTGTTGTTCAACATTGACATATCAAACAATTTGTACTGCCGATCGTACAACATTTCACCTGAGAACAGTTTGGTGTAGTAACGCCATCAAAAGCAAAAAGGTCAGTTTTCGATCTAAGAATCCCTATAGATCTTTTGTTTACATTTTTTTTTATCGGATTGGTGAATCGGTGAATCCGAATAATATTGTTAAAAAAAATTACAAAAAGGAGAGATGGGGACGACAAATATAGCTGCTGCTTGGTTTGGTGCAAATATTTCCCATCGAGGTACATTCAGAAGAATGCTTTGGAGGTGATTATATTTGTTTGGTGTTTTCAGTTGGTTGCTGCTGGTGGTATATGTTCATTCACAATGAATGATGGAAAAAGGGTAAGTGCTTATCAAAATAATTAATAACAAATTGGATAAATGTTTTCTTTTTTTCTTTCAGGATTAAAAGACATGACGAGGAAAATATGAGGCAGTCAAATGACTGAAACAATAACAAAAAATATCCTCTTCTTCGGATGCGATATTGGTGTTGGCGGTATCCATGTGTGGTTACACATGGATGTAGTGATGGGTGAAATATGAATATGAAAAACTATTCATATATAATAAATAACATATTTTGTGTGATGTCCCACAAAATACCTTTGCTTGGATTTATGAGACAAAGTATGAAGTATGGCCTAAGGTATTCATACACAACCAGAAGGTGGTTGTCACAAAGCACGACAATGCAGATATTTGTTAAAACCCTCACGGGGAAGACAATAACCCTTGAGGTTGAGCCATCTGACACCAATTGTTACGTTCTTGGACTTCACTTATTCCCGTGTAGACGTTGTTTTATTTCCCGATACAGTTCGTACCAAATAAAACGCGGGTTCGTTCTGATTACGATTATTACAATGATTTTATTCACACAACTTTACTTTGCACTTTACTTTACACGACGGTTTCAATTCGCGATCTGATTCACAACTGACTCACTGCCTTTCCATTTCCCCTATTTATATGAGCCTTGCTTGTCGCTACAGAAGTTTCTAGACGATCTGGTAACACCTAGATCACGAACAATCTACCAATGCAACAAACACACATACAAACTTACATTGAGTAAACAATAACAACAACACATATACAGGCGAGGGAATAACAAAGAAAGAGGAATAACAACAACACATATACAGGCGAGGGAATAACAAAGAAAGAGGAATGACGTTTAACAAGAATTGTACGACAATAACAAAATAGAAAATGAAAGAGGAAATGGAAGGATGTAGAAAAATCTATACAGTAGTTGTTGTTGTGAAGTTATTCAAATAAACTGCGTAGTAGAAATTTACGTTACAATTCAAATTCTTAAATTAACGGAATTCATCTAAATTAACTTAAATCTAAAGTTATATTCGTAACAGTATTTACTCTCTGCAAATTCTTACTGAGTAAATATTACTGGGAAAGTAAACGAACGAACCTATTAACTGAGTTCATTCACATGTTTTTAACGCTAAGTCCGCTTTTCCACAGGCAGATTTTTATTTGGCAAATTTTTTGTTTTCTCTTTTGAAATTTTCGCTTGCTTTTCAATTAGCAAATTTTTATTTGGCAAAGAAAAATTTGCGAATCAAAATACAAATGAAAAAAAAACGTCAAAAGTGTTTGCATTTTAAAGATTTTTTAATATTTTATTTATTTTTTATATATCTTATTATATAAATTGCAAAAATTAAAAATTAAATTTCACTTGCACAAATTAAAGCAACAGGTTTGTAAACAAAAGCCGGCTGTGTGTCAGTGAAGCGAATAGGTCCAAAAGGAAATGTCAACAAAATTAAGTGTGTCTGGTTACTTTTCCAGTAACATTTAAGTGGGCCACACACCTCAAACATGTGCGTTCGATCGGTGTGAAGCTCCTAGCCCACACACGTCAAACGGATCCATTAAACTTCATTTCATATTTATTTGTGAAGCGTGAAGATGGTGACGGAAAAAAGACGAAATATTTTTATTTAAAATAAATGTATTAAATACTTTTATTTTATTCCGGGAAAAACATTTTTATTTGCCACACAGTAGAATATGTGTAAAAACATCAAAAAATCTTCCAAATACATATGTATTGCATTTGTCCGCTGATCCGCACTCCACGAAATTTCTCAACAAATGAGAAAATATCCACACACCAGGCCACAGACGTCAAACATGTGCGGGTCGCAAAACGAAAAATTACAATTTTTAATTTCTTTCGATCGGTGTGCGCACCGGCAAAACGGTGTGAACACCGTACCACACACGTAAAACATTGCTTCGATTCACACCGATCGAACGCCCATGTTTGACGTGTGTGGGCCACTTTATTCAGTAAGTTCTAGTTCAGAGAGTAAGCCTTTCTTACTATTAAAAATAAAATGAATAATAAAAGAAAAATTGATCTGGTATGTTCCCCAGGAGCATTTAAACTCCCTGCATCAATACATTACCCTCTATCTGGAACTTACCTAAAAATATATAAGGAATTAGTTTCTAATTTAATGAAACTTTGCATTACTTACGAATTTTCTTCCATTTTCTGTAATTAACTTCAAATTGAACCTTGCAATTAAAAAAAAAAAAAATTAAATAATTTTTGTGTTTCGTCAGAAAACAGCTGATCAGAAAATGGCTGAGTTGCAAAATCATACTGAATAAAATTCTTTCAGTAAACTCCAGCAACTTTGTTGTTGTTCAACTGTCAAACTTGCACTCTCACTAGACTCTCTTTTACTGGATTTTTGTCATGGTACAATTATAAAAGGTAACAGCAAATCCCAGCTGATTTGATTCCAACGTAATACTAGTGTCAATATAAATTTGACAAATTATGTTTTTAAAAATCACCCTGCAGGAAAATTGGGAACGCATACAATTTGAAATTGTTCTTTATTAATGTGCTCCCGTATTCAATTTACTAAATCTGCCTGCTGGGAAAGTTTGAGGAAGCAAATCTTTCTTGAAGGAATTACTCGCTATTCCCAGCATTGTCATATGTGTTACACATATATATGGCAATGGCTCAATTAAAGGAAAGATGTGGAAGCAATAAAAATTTAAATTTGATAGATTTTCATTCATGTTTTTCAATTTTTATTTTGTGGATTCGAAAATATTCCATTTTCAAAATAAAAATAATTTGATGATAATTTGTTTGTTTGTTTACATTTTTCTGTCAAATGAGTTGACACTAGTAGAACTTACAACAACAAATTTCCATGTGGTTGTTGTACCGTTTTTTGTACAACAACACTTGCTGTTACCTTTTATTATTATACCATGGATTTTTGTGTAAACAGACAACATTTAGTAACATTTGGTAAAAATTGTTAGCGTGGTTTTATATTTGTCGGGATTGGGATCGGTGTTGGAAAACATTACCACAGGTAGGAACAAGAAAGTACGAAAAGGCACCTAAAATTGAAATGATAATAAATCATAATTATCGAGCAATATTGACCAATATTCATACCAGTTATTTGCATAAATAATATATTGTTGCGTTCTTGGATTTTAGTTAATCCCGTGTAGTCGTTGTTTTATTTCCCGATACAATTCGTACCAAATAAAACGCGGGTTCTTTCTGATTACGATTATTACAATGATTTTATTCACACAACTTTACTTTGCACTTTACTTTACTCGACGGTTTCAATTCGCGATCTGATTCACAACTGACTCACTGTCTTTCCATTTCCTCTATTTATATGAGCCCTGCCTGTCGCTACAGAAGTTTCTAGACGATCTGGTAACGTCTAGATTACGAACAATCTACCAATGCAACGAACACACATACAAACTTACATTGAGTAAACAATAACAACAACACATACAAACTTACATTGAGTAAACAATAACAACAACACATATACAGGCGAGGGGGTAACAAAGAAAGAGGAATTAAGCGATCATCAATGATGACGTTTAACAAGAATTGTACGACAATAACAAAAATAGAAAATGAAAGAGGAAATGGAAGGATGTAGAAAAATCTATACAGTAGTTGTTGTTGTGAAGTTATTCGAATAAACTGCGTAGTAGAAATTTACGTTACAATTCAAATTCTTAAATTAACGGAATTCATCTAAATTAATCTTAAATCTAAAGTTATTTTCGTAACATTGCCCCCCGCTTAAGCCTGTTCGTCCCGAATAGGCACAGTTCCCGTTCCGTAGGGGGCCAGCCGCTCCAAATGTACAACTTTCATCTTCGACCTGGGACTGTCACTCCTCTGGATGCGATAAACGACGTCATTTATTTTCGTGACAATCTTGTAGGGTCCTTCCCAGTGCGTTTGCAATTTGGGGCAAAGTCCTTTCTTTCGTTGTGGGTTGAACAATAGTACCAGTTGCCCTTCTTGGAACCCATCGGTATTTGCCGCTCGATCGTACCTTGCCTTCATGCGGTTGCTAACCAATTTTATTCGATGGCGAACAGCATCGTGGACTTTACTAAAAGAGTTCTGACTGTCTTCTTCTTGGTTCACATCGTCGTTTGGGGTAGCACCGAATATCAAATCGCCAGGTAGCTTTAATTCATTTCCGAACAGAACTTTGGCTGGGGTCCGGGATGTGGAATCATGAATGGCCGATCTATAAGCCAGTAAAAACTTTGGAATATGCTCATCCCAGTCTCGTTGGCCACTGTCCACCACTTTCCGTAGATGTTCTTCCAGGGTGCGATTGAATCTCTCCACCATGCCATCTGATTGTGGATGTAGGGGCGTCGTTCTGGTTTTCTTGATTCCGTAGGAGTCACACATTTCCTTGAAGATCGCTGATTCAAAATTCCTACCTTGATCGGAATGAACCTCAGATGGAACACCATAGCGACAAATCCAATTTTTGCTGAACACATCCACAATTGTCCTGGCTTCTTGATTTGGGATAGCATAAACCTCTGGCCATTTACTGAAGTAATCCATGACCACTAAGACATACCGGTTCCCAGAGTCGCTTGTTGGGAACGGTCCAGCCACATCCATTGCGATTCTCTCAAAAGGGGCTCCTGAATTATACTGCTGCATGTAGCCTCGACTCTTCCGTGTTGGACCTTTAGCTCTTATGCACCTTTCACAATTGGCGATCCAGTCGGCAATGGATTTTTGACAGCCGACCCAGTAGAATCTCTGCTTCACCTTTTCAGCGGTCTTTGCTATGCCAAGATGTCCTCCACTTGGCCCATCGTGAAACTCCGACAAGACATCTCTTATTTTGGAGTCTGGGACGACGATCAAGTTCCGGTGAGATTTACCGTCCTCACTTTCCCATTTGCGAGGTAATTTCTTTGCGACTAGGTCGCTTGCCCGCTTCTATGGCCGAAATTATTTTGCCCAGAATGGGATCTCTTCGTTGTTCCGTCGACCAATCTTCACCCGACTCAAACTGCAATAGTCGGACATCAACGATATTCTCTTTATTCTCAGCCTTTGAGCAGTGCCTGCATTCTTGCGTCTGTGTCCAGAGCAAACTTGCCGCCAGGTATAGGTTATGCCAAAATGGGGGCTCTGCATAGCATGTTCTTGAGCTTTCTGAATGCCTCTTCTTGGTCGTTGCCCCACTGGAACCTCTGGCCTTTTTGCGTTAAGCGGTGCAGACAGGCGGCGATGTTGGCAAAATTTGGGACAAATCGACGGTAGTAGGTGCAGAGACCCAGAAAGCTTCGCAGCTCATGGAGATTTCGGGGCTGCGGCCAATCTCTGACGGCTTGAATTTTCTCCTTATCCGTCGATATGCCCTCCGGCGTCACGTGATGCCCCAGGAACTTCACCTCTCGTTGGAAGAGACTGCACTTCTTTGGGTTCAGCTTGAGGCCTGAAGACGAAAGCTGCTGAAGAACATCCTTTAAATTCTTGATGTGTTCGTCGAAGTTGCGTCCCATGACTATGATGTCATCCAGATATATGAGGCACGACTTCCACTGCAGCCCTTTTAACACACGCTCCATCAGCCTTTCAAATGTAGCCGGGGCGTTGCAGAGTCCGAATGGCATGACATTGAACTGCCAGAGGCCCCCATTAACGCCAAACGCTGTTTTCTCTTTATCTTTCTCGGCGATCTCTACTTGCCAGTACCCACTCTGCAGGTCGAGGGTGGAGAACCATTACGTCCCGGCTAATGTGTCCAATGTGTCGTCGATTCTTGGGAGCGGATAGCTGTCTTTCTTGGTGACATCATTCAACTTTCGGTAGTCCACACAAAATCGGGTGCTTCCGTCTTTCTTCTTGACCAAGACCACTGGGGAGCACCATGGGCTTGACGATGGTTCTATTACACCACTCTTTTCCATTTCACTTATCAGCTTCTGGACCTCGTCTCTTTTTGCCAGGGGAACACTTCTTGGAGGCTGTTTAATGGGTCTCGCGTCTGCTGTATGGATTTCATGCTTCACCACTGATGTTCTTCCTTGGTGCTCTTTTGTTAACGCAAAGGTAGAGGCATATTTCCATAATAGCTGCTTAGCCTTGTTCTTCTCGGAAGGTGATAATTGGTGTGTCCACTCTTTTATGTAGCCGTCGAGGTGCTTCTTCTCCATGGCTGCTGGCTTTTCGGTGCTAGTTTCCAAATTAATTACAGCTTCAGCTGGTGTGCATTGTCCAACTTCGGAAAATTGGCAAATTTGCTCTTGCTTGTTTGACAGGTTCAAAACTCTAACAGGAATCAATCCGTCCTCGTTGCTTTTCACCAGGGCATTCGCTATTAGGATGTTACTGTATCTGTTTTCTGCTGGTTCCACCACCCACAACTTCTCGGCTCCACAATCTCCATTCATTGGTACCCATATTATTGCTTCGGCACAGGGCGGTATTATCTCTGGATGGTCCGTAGTCAGACGTCTAATGGGTATACTTTCATCGTAGCCCACGTTTAACGGAATTTCGACGTTAGACCAGGTCATCACGCGCTCTTTCATATCCAGATTGATACCGAAGGCAATCATAAAATCTGCGCCTATTATCACTTCGTCTACGATATCGGCAACTATAAACTCGTAATTCACCGATTTATTGGCAATAGTTAGTCTCAGGGTAATCTTGCCGTGTACTGCCGCGGGCTCCCCCGTTGCTGTGCGCAGTCTGACTCCATTAAGTTGCGTTATTTGTCCCTTTACCAGATCTGATCTTATGATGGACTTTGATGCGCCAGTATCTAACGTCAGAACTCGTTTGTCACCATTGATGTACCCAGTTGTTGTTAGGTTGTGACTTTTCTGTTGTACTATTGCTATGGAGATTGTGGGGCCATCGTCGATGGGAGCCAGTTCATGCCCCGCTGGACTGGCTTGATTTAGTTTAACGGTGACTCATTGGTGGACTGTTGAGCCATTCTTCTACCATCTTTCGTTGGAGGTGGTGACGATGACCTGGATCGTTTGCGCTTAGCCCTGCATTCGCGCGCAATATGACCTGCTTTATCGCAGTTGTAGCATCTAACCCTGGGCTTAGCCATCCCTACTAACTTTGTTTCTTCCATTACCTGCCTCATTGCGTCCTTGATCGAGTTAACGAGAGATTTAGGTTCGCAACCTTCGGTCTCCAGTTGGCGAATCTTGTGGGTCTGGGGCTTAACAATTATTCTCGCCGTCTCTTGGGCAAGGGCAAACGACACGGTTTCGGCAAATGACGCTTTTGGTGACGCATATGTTGCACATTTAATCTCAGGGTCACGTATGCCATTCACAAAGGTTTCGATTTTAATACGGTCCACCAATGGGTGATTCTCTCTTGGATACGCCATTAGCACCAAGCGTTCCACCTCAGCTGCAAAGTCTTGCAACGTCTAGTTTGCCCTCTGCACTCTTCCCCTTAGTTCCATAAGGTAGATGTTTTGTTTATGTTCGCCACCGTACTTACGTTCCAGTGCAGCAATAACATCTTCATAGTTGTTCCTAGAAGCGACAGGAATACTCTGTATAACATCAGCAGCACTGCCCTTCAATGCCAGAAGTAGTGCAACCGCTTTGTCGCTGTCGTTCCACGAATTTCTAGAAGCCACTGTCTCGAACTGTAACTTGAAAACATTGAATGATGTAGAGCCGTCGAATACAGGAGGTTTGATTTTTAGTGTGTTATAAGGAACTCGCACCGGACCACCTTTGATTTCCAGTTCCGACATTTTCTTCTCCAGATTCGTAAACCTGTGGTCGTGGGCCAGAAATTTCTCATCCACAGACAGAATCTTCTCGTCAACCGACTGCACTTTCTTATCCAACTCTTTAATTTGGACCTCCACGGTTTCCACTCTCCTTCCAATAACTTCTGTAATGTTCTCGAGTTTCTCGTTCATTCTACAATTCTCTGTCTTGAGTTCATCTAACTTTCGAACATTCGTCTCGAGTTTTCTTCTGACTTTCTGGAATTCTCTTCGAACATTCGTCTCGTGTTTCTGGAATTCTCTTCGAACATTTTAGCCAGCATTTCTCTGAAATCGTCACCCTGGCAGCTACTGACGAGACTTCCCCACCGTTGGATTCGCCCATTTCCGATAAATCCACTTCATCCTTACTGACAAACTCATATGTATCGATGTTCATACCACGGCGCTCGAACTCATCCAACAGACGTTTTTGGAGTTCAGCCTTGTTGCCAGTAGAGGACAATTCCAATTTATTCAGCTCCTTCTTCAAGTCTTCCACTCGTAGATCCTTAAACTTCATCGTAGTACTATCGTAATCTCACTTCCGACACCAATTGTTACGTTCTTGGATTTTAGTTAATCCCGTGTAGTCGTTGTTTTATTTCCCGATACAATTCGTACCAAATAAAACGCGGGTTCTTTCTGATTACGATTATTACAATGATTTTATTCACACAACTTTACTTTGCACTTTACTTTACTCGACGGTTTCAATTCGCGATCTGATTCACAACTGACTCACTGTCTTTCCATTTCCTCTATTTATATGAGCCCTGCCTGTCGCTACAGAAGTTTCTAGACGATCTGGTAACGTCTAGATTACGAACAATCTACCAATGCAACGAACACACATACAAACTTACATTGAGTAAACAATAACAACAACACATACAAACTTACATTGAGTAAACAATAACAACAACACATACAAACTTACATTGAGTAAACAATAACAACAACACATATACAGGCGAGGGGGTAACAAAGAAAGAGGAATTAAGCGATCATCAATGATGACGTTTAACAAGAATTGTACGACAATAACAAAAATAGAAAATGAAAGAGGAAATGGAAGGATGTAGAAAAATCTATACAGTAGTTGTTGTTGTGAAGTTATTCGAATAAACTGCGTAGTAGAAATTTACGTTACAATTCAAATTCTTAAATTAACGGAATTCATCTAAATTAATCTTAAATCTAAAGTTATTTTCGTAACAATATGTTATAATTTAAGCGTAAATGTATTCACGAATAATAAAAAAATCTAATTTTTGTTTTGGTACGTTTATGTCAATTCGTACCTTTTTTGAACAAAAAGTACCCAAAGTACACAAAATTAAAAATAGCGCAACTCTAATTACTCTCTCAAGAGAGAGAAACTCTCAGTGGTAAATTGTGAATTGTGTTGGAAAACATTACCAAAGGTAGGAACAAAAAAGTACCTAAAATGCTACTTCATAATTTAATCGTAAATGTATTCACGAATAACAAAAAAATCTAATTTTTGTTTTGGTACGTTTATGTCAATTCGTACCTTTTGTGAACAAAAAGTACGCTTGTTACAAAATTAAAAATAGCGCAACTCTAATTACTCTCTTAAGAGAGAGAAACTCTCAACACCGATCCCGATCCCGACAAATATAAAACCACGCTTACCAAATATCGAGTCAGTCGTCTCTCAACTCTCGTTGACTTTAGACTACGTGCGCGCCGTTTCGCTTTCTTTTTTATGCGTTTTGTTTGTTTTGCTTTGAACACTAATACACACATTCCTTCCATCTTTTATTTGGTGATTTTGCTGAAATTTAATATTCCTAATTTCAACAGAATATACAATTTTCTGCGAAAATGGGTGATGAGGAGCCGCCTCCTCGTCTAGACCCGAGGAAAAGATTTGAGCTTTTTAGCAACCCTGGAAGCAAAAAGTTTAAAAATAATCAGCCTTCTATGCAAAATAAAATGCCGCAGTGCTCTGTAAAAACAACACCAGCAAAAGAAAACACCACTCTCACACCATATGAAAATCAATATTCTAATGATACAAAGTCCATCTCCACCAACACAACTAACAACAGTCACTCCAACAATAACAATCCCTCCGATCCATCCAATATACCCATAAACACAAACAAAACAGATATTTACAGCTATGATTATTATGAAAACCAAACAGTTCTTTACAGCCCATCCCATCCAGGTCCATATTATGTACTTCTTACTTCTGACGAGCCCATTTGCCCTAGAAGAAAGAACTCAGAACTACATTTGTATGCCAAATTAGCCAGTGCCAACATAAATGCTCATTTTGTATCAAAGAGTATTGCATATAAAACCTTCCGCCTGAGCTTCATAATTTTGTTTGGGTTCCAAATGTAAAATCTATTGGTTTGAATGATTTCATTCCAGATAGATTTGTACAAAAATTTTATGTTATTAAATCTGTACCAGTAGAATTCACTGGCAAAATGATATATGATCAAATCAACAGCAGCGACAATGATTTCAAAGCTATATCAGTATATCGTTTCAAATACAAAAACGAAAATGGACAGTATGTACCGTCGCAAACCATTAAAGTTGGTATTGTAGCGGACTACGTTGTAAAAGAACTAAAAATGTTCAACTCTATAGTGGAGACGGATTTATATATTCCACTTGTACGCTTATGTAAAAATTGCGGTCGTTTAGGTCATATAGCCGTAAAATGTAGAGCCAAAAAAGATGCCTTCTTTGCGGGATAAACATTGAATGTCCCATAAACTGTACAGAGCCAAAATGTGATACATGTTTGTCGACAATTAAATGCAAAACGTACTGCACTCTACCCAGATGTATACTATGCAACATGGAAGATCATAATGCCATGGATGTCAAAAAATGCAAAAGATACAGTAATGAAAAAAATATTCTGGATGAACCGAACTACGAAAATCAATTTCCCCAAATTTAGAGGACAAGCAGAAGATCAGTTACCTCCTTTAATGATGAACTCAACAGAAGGAGAACTAGAGTCAATTACAATAAAGTAGCAGCATCAATACCTCGTAGAGCACATATTACAGCTGAACAGGAAACGATTGTACCCTCTAAACCATCCTTTGAATTCTCAAATTTTTTTTCAAAGTTTCTGAGTATGAAAAAATATTATCCACTTTCACTCAACAAATGGCTGCCGCATTAACCAGTGCCATGTGTACAGAAGGATTACAGATCTTAGACAGTTTTTCAAATGCCTTAAAAGCACCAGTAATAGATGGACCTTCCAGTTCTAACCAAACCGAACATGATAATCTTACAGCACAACATACAAAGTTTGAATAAAAATAAAAATTATCTAGAACTTTACTTAAACAAATTTTCTGTCGATATTTGCATCTTAAGCGAAATTTTTAATGTAGATGAAAATGCATCATCATCTTACGTAAACAATTATGGATTATTCTGCAAAAAAAGAATCGACAATTATGGTGGCGTTGCCATCTTGCACAAAAAAACTATTAAAATGAAAAAATTACCTTTTGCATCGAACTTAGACATCTTAATATGTCAAACTACAAACCTGTCTCAAAATTTAACGATTGTATCAGTGTACTTTCCGCATTCTGTTAAATCCAATGTTTTAAAAACTGAAATATCAAAACTACTAATTTTTCTAAATGGAAAGTCAAATGTTATAATTGGTGGAGATTTTAATGCAAGATGCAAAGCATATGGTGACGTTTTTGACACGGTTCGAGGATCCACTGTGCAAACTTTGATGGACAGTTCGGCATTCCGATGTGTAAATGATGGCTCAGCAACTTTTAAAAAGAATCTTTATGACAACTCCTTCGGTTCCGTGTTAGATCTAACCTTTACAAATATGTCTTCAACCTTTAATTGGAATGTAAAAAATACAAGCATTGGGGGGAGTCATCACAGGCCAATCCTTATAAACGTAGATAATTTTTCATCAAAGGAACAATACTTCCTAGCATAAAAAACATCTCTTCAAAAACTTATCTAATCTCAAAATTGATTCCAATATGAATGATATTCAATCTAAGTTACAGTCAACAATTAAAAATTCTACTTTTCCGATTACTACCGAAAAAAATTCAAAACTTGGTGGAATGATGACATTACTATACTCCTACGTAAAAAGGATGCTGCAGAACAGAAATTCAACAGATACAAAACCACTGAAAATGCTTTATGTGCTATCAACGCTATATCTAATTTCAAAAAAGCTGTAAAATGTGCCAAAAATCGCGCAAAACGTCGCAAACTTTCAGATTTAAGCCAGTTATCTAATTCAAACTCGCTTTTCCGTTACATAAAGAGCTGTAAATCAGTGTTCGAACCCCTATGTGACTCTAAGTGGAACACAGACAATAATGAAGCCTTCTTACGCCATCTGTGTGAACAGGTTCCCAATAATAGACAAACTATATCCGTTTCCATTTACAATAATCAATCTACAGAATTCTCCATGGAAGAACTAAACAACGTTCTAGCGCAAAAAACTAAGCCGTCTGCAGCTGGTCTGGATGGAATCACATATGAAATGGTCAATAAACTATCCCATGAGAGTAAACAGAACCTTTTGAATTCTTTTAATAATTTAGTTTTTTAAAGAATGGAGAAAAATTAAAATTGTTCCCATACCGAAAAAAGGAAAAAATCTAGATATTTGTACAAATTTTCGGCCAATTGCTTTAATTTCTGTTCTGGCAAAGATCGTAAACCTCATGGTCAAACAAAGGCTCAACACATTTCTAGATGAAAATAATATTCTTCCACCTAGATCATATGCTTACCGCAAACATGTGTCAACTTCAACATGTATAAATGACATACTGCATACAATAAATACCTCAAAAGAAAAAAAATACAAGGTTCTTGTTCTCTCGATGGATGTATCGAAGGCCTATGAATGTGTCGATATAAATTACCTGCAGATGATTCTAATAAACATTCTGCTACAAATTAGATCATGGATTATAAATTTTCTCTACAAAAGGACGCTATGTATGGGTAACTCCACACTAAATATATACAATGGGATTCCACAAGGCAGTTGTTTAAGCCCAACACTATTTAACCTATACACATTAGGTCTTCATGGATTGGCTGACGAAAACACCAACATTTTTCAATATGCGGATGATTTTATTTTGCTGGTGGCAAGCCCCGACTTCGAGAGTTCCAACAATATTCTACAAATAAAAACTAATAATATGGTATCCTTGCTAAAAAAACTTAACCTCGACGTGAATGCTGATAAAACTTCCGTAATGTACGTGGCTAAAGGAGGTCGGAAAATTCCTCATATTTTACTAAATGGAGTCCAAGTAAACGTTGTTAAATCCATTAAATTTTTAGGAAGGCATATTAAAAACAGTCTATCACTCAAGGAACATTACGAAGAGGTGATGTTATCCTGCAGAAATACTGTTAATGCGTTAAAAATGGTCACTGGTCCAAAAAGTGGAATTCATCCAGCAAAAGCTATAAACCTGTCAAAAGCGCTTGTTTTTTCAAAGACCGAATATGCAATATCATCAATGGCTCACAGGCCAACGTATATAAACAAGAAGCTAACAAGTTTTCAAAATCAGTTGTTAAGGAGAAATTTGGGTCTAGTACCTTCCACTCCATATCATGTTGTATGCGCTCTTGCTGGTACTCTACCAACCGATCTAAGAGCTCAACATTTGGCGGCTAAAGAATTAATAAGACTTAAGATATACAACTTATCTTTGTACGAATACTTCACTTCAAATATATCGAAAAAACAGTCTTGGATATGTTTATACAAAGTTTCGCACAGTATTTGATAATCTCAAAATTGGTTACAATCTAAATCCGATCAACAAGGTGGTTTTCATTTTGGACATTTTTAACACTAAAAAACACAATATACCAATGGAGTACATTAAAGGTCACTACTACGAATTAATTAACGGCTTCAGATCGGAAGGCGTATCTATTTGGGCGACTGATGCTGCAGTTTTCAACAATAATACTGGTTGCGCTGTTTGCAACATATCCTCTAATCAAAATTTCGTTTTCAAAATTAATGAAAAACTTTCTTCTCTTACCGGTGAGCTATGTGCAATTGAAAAGGCAATAGATTTGACGATTGAAGACGGTGTCAGTACAGCTGCTGTATTTACGGACAGCAAAAATGCTTGTCTTTTGCTTAAAAATAACACATCACACAATTTCACTGTGTACAATATAATGAATAAAATCATAAATTCGCAATTAACAAAAATCTCATTTGTCTGGATACCTTCCCATGTCGGAATACCAATAAATGAAACTGCCGATTATTTCGCGAAGCATGCTGCTAATGCTGGTTCACCAATAAACTTTTGTCTGTCGGTCACAGATGCGTCGAAACATATTGAAGTACTCCTGTGGAACGAATTTATAGAAAATTACAAGGATATCTCACGTACTAAAGGAACTTACTTCTACCAATACTTCCCGGCGCCTGCTAAACAGCCCTGGTTCTTATCATCCAACATGAAACCTGAAAACATAAAAATTGTTAATCGATTGCTTACTGGTCATACTTACACTAAGAAATATTTCCACAGAATTGGAATTGCTGATTCAAATCTTTGTGAAACCTGCAACGAAATTGAAGATGAAAAACACATTATTTTTTCCTCAAAAAGTATCAGAATCATAGGAACGATTTTGGATTTTTCAAGAAGTTTAACAACTTACCGGAAATCCTGATGTCCAAAAACCAAAAAAATACAGATGAATTAATCAATTTCATTGCGCTTTGTAAAATCGAAGTTTGACTATTTTGTAAATAATCGTCATCTTTGCTTAAATTTCACTTTTATCTATTTTGATATTATTCTTTGCTTTTGTTTTTGATTTCTTATTTACGCCATTTATATTATTATACCTCTGTAAGCACACACATACTGTAAACAAAAAGAAAAAGAAAATAAAAGAGTACTGATACTTTTCAAGTAACCCTGTCGTCAAATGAGTAGCTAACTACAAAAAAACCAATTTAAAGTTAGCTGGTATAGACTGGCTACAAAGCCACTACTACGCAATGCAAAAAAAATGTATGAAAATATCGGCGATCGGCCACCAATGCCGTTCAATTTAAACGGCGTAAATTTTAATGTACGCCTTGGAAGTGTAATTTTGTAAACAACAAATCCCGCGTTTAATTTGTCGATTGAAAGTCGTTTGTTTGTGAATAAAGTTTTGTGATTTTATCTAAAGTTTTACAGTGAGTTTTTAATTAAATGTAATAAATAATGTGGTTAAATGTAATGTGGTTTGAACACACAATTTTTTTAATACAGAAGAAAAAAAGAAACATGAGAAGTGCGAGTAAACGACATTTGAGGCGGAAAATAATCGTAACGACTATGTAAGTTTCCTAATAACATTTCTGATTTTGTTTATGTATCCATTAAATGATTTCTTTTTACTCCACAGATAAATACAATGAAAACAATATTGAGGGGACGTTTGCCCTCAATATAATAATTAATTTAATATTTTTAACAATTTTTTTTATTTAAAATACAAATGTGCAAACTAATTTTTTCCATTCCTAAGATTTTTAAAACCAAAAACTAATATTAATTTTATTTGTATTGTTAAACCGCAAATGTTTAAATAATTTATAAAAATCTTTGTGATAAATGATGTGATCCTTGTTATGTTTTTTTATATTAATAAATTGTTGTTTTATAATAATGTAAATTTTTAAACCTCGTTTTATTTCAGCAAGATACAAATAGTGGCTTTTCACCTAACGTGCAAAAAAGTAACTTTTCTCTGACTACAATTTGACTTACAAATAGTTAGTTTAAAACAAAATTAACTGAAAGCGTATTTAAACAAGTAGATATATAGCTAACTGCAAAAAGTTAACTATAAGTTAACTGCTGGATAACTGACTATAAAGTTAACTGAAAGTAGTGCAAATTCGGAAAATTGACTACTTCGTAGGACATCACAATGTTAAAATAGTCAGTTGGTTACAGGTAAAAAAGTCGATTTATCAACCACTACTAATTGAAAAAAGTTAGTTTTCAATTAGTTTAAAGTTAGTTGAATGTACGACAGGGAACTTATAACCGGTCATGGTGAATGGGCACGAAAGTGTTCTAACCACCAACATACTTGGCGACGTAGAAGTACAAAAAAAAAAAAAAATATCGAGTTAACAGACAGAGCCATTGTTTTCAACGAACAGAGCAAAGCAGAATTTGCGTGTACGGCAAATTCTGAACAGGCAAATTTTTGTTTTTCTTCCTCGCACCCCTCTCGCCTACAAAACTCAGTATTTGCCAAATAAAAATTTGCCTGTGGAAAAGCAGACTAATTGTTTTGCAATTTTGAAACAGTGCAAATTGTTCTTGTAGCATTTGATCAATCTTTTTTGTCTTCCTTGCCGTCAATCAACAACAACAATGCTTTTAGAAGTGACTTCGTAGGCGAGGGAGTGAGAAACTAACCAAACCGATTAGAACCAAACTTTGCACAATCTATAATATTTACGATCAAGGAGGAGATCAAGGAGGAAGATAGGACCTATTGGTACATTCCTTCTGGTACCTCCTCCACAAATAGCAAAAAATCAATATTTATAAATCCCATATTAGGCGAACGAAATGTCCAATTTGAAACAAACTTTGCATTTATCTTTACCAAACCTACATCAAGTCCGAAAACTGAATTCCCTTAACCAATTACGGAATTAAAAAAAAAAAAAAAATAAGTGGCAATATATATGGTGTAAACAATTTTTAGTAATTGTCAATTGAGATATCAGCTGGTTTTACTGGATGATCTTAATATATAGACCTTGTTACATACCAAGATCTATATATTAAGGTCATCCAGTAAGGGCAGCTGATATCTACATTTTTTGTCAAAATGTATGAAATTCGAAAAAATAACCATATTTAGCTGTGGTGAAAAAGCAAGCATTTATTGAAATAAAGTCAGTGCTGTGTAAAATAAAATGTAGATACAGGATTAGATATTTCCTGAAATTCGCCTTCTGGATGACCTGTTATTTGATCCATGTTACATACCATATAATTTGATTCTAACTTCAGAATAAAAAAAATCTATATTTGATTTGAGGAAAGGAAAAAGAAATATCTTGTTGTTTATAACTTCCTCGCATGGTATAATTATTACAAGGTAGGGCACAGTTACCAACTAATTACAATGTTTTCTCAAGGTGGCTTGTTCCGTCAAATCAAAATACATATTTTGTGTATGTATGTGTATTGTTTTGAATAATATGTCAAATAAAGTTAAAATAAATTGAAATATATTCAAATTTAATTGAAATGAAAATGATGTTTTTAACACGTTCGTCTGGAAGTATTTACTTTGTTATGGATGAAACATTTTATGGTATTCCCTGCTGCATTTTGGGAAGAAATCATAACCCTTCATTCAGCGGTCTGTTTTGTGTTGAAAAAATGTCAAATAAACACAAACACTTGTTGCGAATATTTATTTTATTTTTGGCAGAAGAAGCCACACGTGCATAGTTGCTTTTTTGTTATTCACCTCAAGCTGTCCTACCTTGTATTATTGTACCATGCTTCCTCGCAAGTACATTTTATCCCTTAAATCAAGAAAGAAAGACTGCGAGCAATTAAAGTTGCTCGAAACTCGCCAATGAATGGTTATCAGAAGAAATCTGAGAGGGGTGAAGAAAAGATGCTGGTAAAATGTTTGTCATAATACAAATTTGCTCGTACCATATGAACAAAAAATTGGTCGTTATATCCAGTGTTTACTATAATCGTTTTCGCCTGTATCAATATATTAATAATTTGCAGGTGTATTCAATTTATCTTTAAACGCTCTCTGCAAAGATATACAAATAATATCGTAACATTTCTTCCGAACCAAAATCTTGTTCGAAGCCAAAGAATATCAGACCACTCCTTCCGGTACCTCCACCAAATAGGTCAACATTTTGTTAAAAAAAATACAATAACCTGCAAAGGGGTTATTCGTTTTGATCCAAACTTAGCAAAACCTTATATTTTTAACGAAACTATATCATGATTGAACTTCGTGATTTGTACCTTCTTTAGATACCTCACCCACAAAGGTTCAATATTTGAAAAGTAACATTTTACCAAAATTTAAATTGTATGTAAAGAAAATAGTATAAAATTCGGTATATGATTTTATATACGCCATCATACCTTCGCCAAGTATCAACATGAATGCGCTACTTGCTAAACCAACCTTCTGATTCATCTTCTAAATCGGACCGATATCAATCATTTCTAGAAAGGACATTTGATATCCAATTATATTTCAAAATACCTAATTATAGTAGAATACCTAATCGGAACTCAAATCTTGAAAAAAAAACCCAAAACACCGTACGTTTACACAAACACAATAAAATCCATAACTATGAAAAATCTTAAGTTAATGATAAAAATTGTCAAAAATACACTTCTTACTCTTAAATTTAGGGAGAAACGTATTACCTGATTTTGTACGCAATCCAATGTTGCTCATTATACCAATACTGCAATAGAAACACAGTGGGCTTATGTAATTTATTCAATATACGTCTTCATTAAGAAGGACTTTATTTAACAATAACATTATTAACTAAATTGTACACCAAAATATTCATTTATGCTAAGATCGTCTTTAAAACTATCAGAAGAGCAATAGACAACGGATTTGTATTTTTTTACAAACGTTTGTAATTAAAGACTAGTTTAGATTTAAACACAGTGCGTGCGTTCGTGTGTTCTATCAATGGTAGACTATTGGTGGTGCCTTGTCCCATATTAGAGAAATGATGTTGGATATGGGACATACTGCACAGCAAGTCTTCAATTTAAGTGCGGATCCGTTCTACGGAAACCCTCACGAGAAACTGTAAGGCTTTCGCACAAAGGTACATCGGCTATTGGAGTTCGTATTTACACGTACATACCTTATATATTTATACATAATACTAAATTTAATTATACATATTTACATATTCATAACATTGCAAACAAAACAAAAATAGAAGAAAACTTAAGTATAGGTGGAAAGTTCAAATACAGGCCAATGTATAACTGCGGCACATGTGGCTCAATAAATCGTTCCCTATACAAACTATATGCTACCTACAAAAATTCACATAGATCCCAGAACAGCCGTTCATCGAAGGCCTGAGAGTCTGTACCATATAGACAATAGTGAAAATGTCAACATGACTCGAATGCGGTATTGAAGAAGTTAAATGGCTTGGAGTCTCACCTCACTACTATGCTACAAAATTCGATCTTATATACATTAAACTAAAATGAGAGACTGTTGGGTCCAACAGCGGCAATATCCTACGGCAACGAGTATTATTACGCTCGTTGATGTCGTTCAAAGCTATGGAATAGTTTACGATTGAGTTTGGATGCGGGTTGGTGCAACATTAGTTCACCTTCTTTTGACTTAGCGATGGTAGTATATCCTGGCTGTTGTGGTTGTTGTTCAGCTCCAACGCTTTTGGCTTCTGAATGAATTCGTTTGCGCATGTCGTTGCCTGCTTAGCAGCTGCAGCTGCCTTGGAAGATTTGCCCTTCTTGTAGGCCTGAATGTAGAAGTTCATGAAGAGACAGAAGAATATCGTGGAGTTAAGCAACAACAGACTGGATATGAATTTCGAGAATTGGCACTGTTGGCTGAAGAGAGCGCGAATGGTGTGAATGATGCAGAGGATGAATTGGGCCTAAAAGGAACACAAAAAATAGTAAATTAGTAAAAGTAATAGTTGAAGTTGTGGTACACACTCATCATAGTCATGTAAATAATTGTTTAAATCAAATATATGCTTTGCATGTGGAGTGTACGTATGTGTGCATGGTATAAAAACATAAGTTAGCAAGCAAGTGTTGTGGTATAACAATGTGAAAAACTCCACAAAGTAAAACTCCAAAGTAATACAAATATCACCCGAAAACTCAATTAAGAATATAAACTTTCAGAACTGATCCATATTTCCGATTACAGTTTCATTCGTTTTTTTTTTAACTTATAAGCTGAATGCTTCGTTTAGTTCCAATGGTTGTTTCATTCATTCAACTCATATTTGTTGAAAATATTATTGACGCTAATATTACACTCAACAAGACGTTAAGACGTTGCCAAATAATTAAATTGGCCGGCATAAAAAATAGTCTGTTCTAGGATTTTGTTAAAGTTCATTGCCTACTCATCTATATGTAAATATGTAGACATACACAAATCTCAACTGGATTTGAAACTTTGTACCCAGAAGACAAAAGATTCGGAATAATACATTTTGGAATTACCCATTTAACCAGTGCTAACCGGTTCCCTGGGAATGTTTTCAAATGACGCAAATGAAATATTTTGCATTTTTTGTAAAGGTGGCGTGTTGACGTTCTGCATTTGAACGGTGGGAAATTCAAGTCGCCCTCTCCCTTTTATTGAGTAATGTTAAATACAATTTCGGATAATTGCGGCACAACCAAGTGAACTGGCTATCTGTATATGTATAAAATATTTGTAATATTGTATTCCCATACTCCACAAGTGGTAAACTTTTCAAATTTTTAAAGGGAAAGTCTAAAACAATTTCGATTAATGGAAAAGTCTTTCCTGTTCTGGAACATAGCAAATAGGTTTCAATATTCGAAACTATAATTTTATTCCCGTTTAAAGTAATCCCCCAATTTGGTTGAATTCGTAGATCATACGTCTGAACTACTTTTGGCCTTTTCCACATAATGCACCAGAGTTGTTGCAGTAGATGAGAGTTGACTTGCGATCGCCTCACTTGTGAGTGACCTACAAAGCAATTCGTTGGTCAACATCTGAGTAGTGCAACAAGTTTTCAACGCTGCTCTGTCATACGTTCGGTTTCTGGTTGCTGCTGAACGGTTTGTTGCAGCCGTCATATTTGCAGTAATGCAACATGGGCATGTTAACCTGCCTGCCCGGACCGTATGGTTGCCTGTCGATGTCTCAGTTGCATGGAATAACAATCGATATTAAGCTCTCGTGTATTATTAAGTTGCCTGTTTCATTTATCAAAACAACTACAACAATGGCCGAAGGGGCGAGGCAGTACAGACTATATGGAAGGTGTAATAATGTTTGCGCTTCGTAAGAAGAATGAAGTCATCAGCTTTTGGTAATTTTCTTAAATGTACGGACTGGTTTCAAATGTCGACAAAACATTTGGGGGTTCTCATTGAATATGCCGTATAGGACATAACTACCTTAATACGTGAACCTTAATGTCCTTGGCCAGACTGCGTCCAACTGTTGAAAACAATGGGTAATACCAATGCTGGCTACATTGCAATGTCTATATATTTAAAGTGAAAAATCCGTGATAGGGTATATATGAGCCGGTGTCCCCTGGATAGATACACCATCTAACATTGTTGTAATATTGAATGAATTACGTTATATAGTCTTGTTTGTGTAGTGTACCGAGTGTGCTAAGCTGGCGGCGGAATGGTAGCTGTTACAGCTTATGTGTAAGTCATTGTGGCAGCACTCAGGTGGCACGAGAGCTTCAAATTTAGTTTGTCGGTCGAATGGAATTGTTTAAAGTTTAATATCAGCGCTGTAAAGAACGTTGTACTAATATTGTTGTTGTTGTTTCTTTTGAACAAACGCTTACTCTGCTCATACGTAGACACTCAGAGTTGTTTAGGGGGTTTAGGTAGAGAGGTGAGCGTGAGTGCCGGGCGGCGGAGGTTGGCAAATGCACTGCTTGGCATTATTTCTCAACAGATTTCAATTTCAAGTTTTATAAAAAAGAAACAGTTAGCAGCGTTTTGAAAACGTAATTTATGTCTTGGCTTGGTTAATACAGCTTTTAGTTCTATGGATTTCCACTTCATAATAATATTGAGCATTCTCCAGCAAATTAGCACGATTGTACATATTTGCATTTTCTGGTAATTTCGCAATACATTCTCAATCCAATAATCGTGACAAAACCGGTGCGGAGGAGCGACACGAGAAAATTATATCCTAAATTAGGGAACTATTAAAATGCCCTCCACCCTTGTGCATTGGGGGTATGAATGACACTTTGTCACAAACGTTGACAACGACAATATCACCTAACTGATGTCGCTTCGTTCGATTTGTGATTGCATCTCGTCTTTCCTTAAAACACAGAATATATATTGAAAACCGGAAAATTCATCCACACAACAATTTTGAGTTGGAATGTAAGTCAAGCTTTTGAAGAGAGGAACAGACAAGCGGTTTGGAAAACTATTCTATGCGAATTGCACAAATCTTGAACCGGTTATGGTTGTTGGTTAGTATTTTCGGACGGCCAGATAGGCTTCATACATATATTTCAAATATTTGGTTGCATAATAGTTATAGTATTGTTCTGTGTAGCATGGGGGCATATACATTGTTGAGCCATCTATACTTACGATTTGCAATTCTGTCATGTACTTTTTCCACCAGAGATACTTGGCGTAGTTGGGTCCCATTGCGGACATCATGTAGTAGAAATACATGCAAATATGGACAAAGTTGTTCAGGAGATTGGGGAATGTGGCATTACCACCTGTAAGTTGCGAACAAGGTTAATACATTTCGAGATTTCGATGTCATTATAACGCGAAGACTTACCTGCGACGAACTTAACTAAGACCCATGTTTCGAGAGGGGTTACGGAGTGATGGTACACATGCAGCCAGGTGATTTGTGATGATTTTTTGCGAAGCACGAAGAACACAGTGTCGGCGAATTCAGTCAACTTTGATAGGTAGTAAACATAGCAAAGATTCAGCATCTGCAAAGGCGAAATTTATAATCGTTTATAGTTTTCATTTAATGACTAACTAACTGAAGTTTGACGACCCAGGACACATGGTATTTTGACTACTATCATTCTAACTAGGAATAGGCCATAATAAGTAACATATAATGACGACTTTGTCAATTTTGATTTCTGATGTACATTTGTCCTACGAGCGTCTCATTACAGCTAAAGATGTGCGAAACGCGTCTGAAAAGTCTGCGAGTCTGGTTACCAAACCCAAAAGACAACAATAGTTGTAAACAAATATTTGTTAGTGGTAATCACGTTGGCATTTTATTTGAAGTCAAATATTGCACAGAGTTATTGTGTGGTGAGTTTAAGAACCATTTTGACCACAAGTACACTCGCACACTCGCCCCTCCCGCAGACAGAATATCAAGACGCCAGACTACACCAGTGTATGTTTGCAAGCACGCAGATGTGTACCAAGTACATGCCCCTGTACACAGCACTCGCCACACATACACACAAATGTTGGGTAGTGTTGAGTCAGTTCAATAACAAAAATTGGTTAAACCAACTATCGGCTGGCTAGTTATGCAACAGCAACAACGACCTTCAGCACGAAAATTGTGCTTAAAAGAAAAACAAATAAAAGCAAAACATTCTACAGCGAAGCGAGTTTATTTTGCCCGATTGGAAAACGGAGAGTGGCGTTCGTGTTTGAAGAGCGGAAGTGCCCATGTAAGAGGGACGGACAAGTGTTAATTTTTGCATTCTATATTTCTGGGTTAGCATGTTTGCTTCTTAAGTCTTTCGATTTCTCATGAACAGTCCCACTCTGCAAATGCACAAAGAATTAACTAAACACGCATTAAGAGAACAAATAGAAATACTAGCGCTGGGCCAATTTCGGCCCATGGATTATCTTATCTTAATACTTTTAAAGTCCAAATGTATTTTTATGTTCAAATACTGACAATGTGGACTCGTATGAAAATCGTCTGTCGATTTATAAGTAACAATGGAATATTGAAAACCGCTAAAACCAAATAAATTAATTCGTTGCGTCAATAAACGCGTAATTCACTTAATACAGAAACAATTACAAGAAATGTATGCATTAATTACTGATAATTGGAAGTTATTTAACAGTCGGACAATTACCCCTTAAACTTGAAAATGTCTCCGGCGACAATTAAATATTTCCATTCTGGCTGGTGTCATGCATGCAAGCGTGTACGTTGCATACGTATTTCTGCTTTGTCATGTTGTTATTTTTTACGGCTAGACTGAGTTCTTTGCTAATCGGAGTACTATATTCAGTATCGGAGTGATTACTGACTTTGGCAAATGATGTGCTATTTAAAACCCAGTTATATATTCCCGTGACACCCGATATGTATGTATGTGTCCTGATTAAGATTCAAACTTTGTATATAACTTACCCGTTTTGACATTGGACTATCTGAGTAGTCCACTGGCTGACATTTAAGGTTGTAGTTTAGCCATCCTGCTACTAGATGCTGCAAGGAGACAAGTACAAATAAATAATTCAATGATAGGAAATCGATAGAGTGCATTGTAAGAAAGTATCAAATGTTCGACATACCTCATAAAACATATATGCACTGATAGCGACTTGGCATGCATTATAAATGACCATGGTTCGTTTGAGCTGGAACGGTTTACGATCACGCATGAAATACGGACCTATCACCAGCACCCAGGACAAATAAATGCCCACCAAGCCGAATGTGTATAGCGGGTTAGACATCATTGGGAAACGATTTGATCTGGGATCTGCAAAAACAAAAATAAGTAGTTGTATATGAATGGGTGTAAGCGATTACAGTTAATTCGATAATCTATTGGCGACGATGAACTCATTCGTTCCATTACATATATTCACCACATATTTGGGATCTCAACAAGTCAGATTACGGTTTAAATCACCACAATTTGTGTCTTGGCAATGCAAAAAAGGGGGGAAAAACAAGACATGTTGTTTCTCAAATATATATGTAGGTTTCAATGCAAAGCAAAAATAAAAGAGAAAAAAAAGACAAAAAAAAAAAACATTCACCTTAAATGTTAATGTTTTACTTATTGCAAATAATTTTAAGACTAACATTCGAACATCGATACATCAGGTTTTCTGGATCAAGTTTGGCAACCAGATTTTGGTTTTTTGTAAACAACAACTGCAAAACACGATGTATGCCTCTCTTCTTTTGCTTTTAATTTAATACAATTGATGTGCATTTATAGGCAGCCGAAATATATTGTTGAATATCAGGGTTTTGCTATAGAAGAATATAAAGCATTCTTAGGTAGCAAGAAATTACATAATTATTGAAAATTTTGTATTTATGGGGTTCAATGATGTCTGACATTTGAAGTTTTTTTACGTGTTCTTCGACAGAAACCCTTTGAGATTTTGGACTATTTAGCCTTGCGATGTATTATTATCCAAGAAGGAAACGAAACGTTGGAGTAATACGTGATATCTTTCTTGCCATGCATTTATTCATGTTACAAAGTTTGTAAGACGGGGCAATACTTTCATATAAATAACTGTGAAGCATAACATTCGACATAGTCAAAAACGTCTTTTGTTAGTTTCCGGGCTCCCCAAAATACTATGTTATGGAGATTTATACAAATATTAATTAAACTATATCACTTCATAGAATATGTCGTTTAACAACAAATACGAATTCAGCTGAGTAGTTTTTTTGTTTGTCTTACCAATAAACATTAAATAATTATGTCTACCATAATTTTGTCTTTTTAACTCTTTACTTGTTTTCCGGCTTTTTGCTAAGACCTTTCCATCGTAATTATTCGTGTGTCACATAGGGCACAATGTTTTCAGTCGACTTCTGTATTTTTCTACAACACACAGTCAACAGCAACAACAACGCTAAAATTAATTCAGTTCCCTAAACAATGACTATCTTAGGAAGATGAAAAAACACACGCTTTGCACTCGTCGTTCGACATTAAAACAATGGCGAACAATAAAAAATCCATAAACGTTTTTTTTTACTGAGAATTCGTTCATTGGCTTAATCGCCTAATGCGTGCCCACAAATATGAATATGAACCACATAATGAGTTGCCCGAAGGAGGGGGAGGGGTGCTCGAAGTGGCGCACATAGTTAAATGTAATTAAAACATTTTTGTTTTTTAATTCTCTAAAAATAATAACAACAACCATAATTGCCTGCAAAACAAACAATAAGCCAAAGCAGAATCGCGGCTAAAGAACATATCATACCCATTGACATTTGCAAGGTTTTCTCGAATAATTAAATGTATATCCGCTTAGAATTTTCCGATTGTTGAGACATCTCGGCAGATTAGACACATTTGCTTGGAATTTGTACTAGGAGGAAACAGGCTAATCTGACGTATAAAAAGCTGTTCTGCTATAGTTGCTGGGAGGGATGACACGAAGTCGTCAATGTTAACATCAATGATAGGGAAAGAACGTTGTAAAATTCAGCCAATTTCGGTTTACCATCAATAGGCGAAGACAACTAACGATATCACGATATTGACCTAAATGGTCCACATAATTACAAGGTCCATATAATCGCATTTATCGAACAGATATTTGTCGCGATATAAAATAACGCCAGTTCGATTATATTTCAAGCCAACATTTTACACCGATGATAACTCGAAAAAGTTTCCATTTCAAAGTTTACACCTAGAATGGTAGTTATTATCTAATATCCATTATTAGCACTTGTTGATCACTTTGATAATCAGTCTAAGGGGCCTCGCCTGCGTGGCGAGTGGTCTTAATCGATTAACCCCCGATGACGGACAATGGGATTCCCTTAACGTTTGTCCGCAGTTCGTTTGTTTTAATTGCCACCGTAGTTAATAAACGGGTAATTGAAGAACAATTATTGCTAATCGTATTGATATAGCGGTCGGTAAATTTCCTCCATCCACCTATACATATTCAATTACATACACACAGACACACGGTCGTGCAATGGTATGGCATAATAATGTGAATTGATTTATGCAATATTAAATAATAATAAAATGTATTTTCCAATATACTGATAAAGACTTTGAGATAGTTAAAACAACGTCAAAACAACGTATGAAATTATACGAATAGTAATTGTAAAAAATAAATGAGTAACTGATTCAGTCGAATAATGCCCATCGTTACAGAATATCGAGCACGGCTAAGTGGCGTTTTATAAAGTTCCAAGATTTAAAATTTTGGCAGAATTTATATATTATATGTTTGTTGTATGATCTTTTTCAGATCATCTGGGATAAATTCTCACAAAACCCAACTAATGCCACTTAACGTCAATTAAGACTTAAAAAAGGGTGAGAGCAGGAAATAAGTTTAAATATTGCTATGTAATAGGAAGCAAACAATGGATTTCTTATAAGCCGACATTTATTCACTTAGCCAACTAATCCTTCCGGTGCGCTTTTTGAGGCAATTCTACGGAAAGAGATCTGATATTGTGAACAGTCTGTAAGCTACTTGCAGGGGAAATGATCACAAAATATATACATATCGTAATTATATGTTTGTCGAAACACCAAGATGCGAATCTGATGCAATCGGCTCACAATACTTACCGCCATAATCCTCCTCCACCAAGTAGTAATATCTTTGTATTAGTCCTGTGAAGTTCTTTGTCACATAATGTGATTTGAATTCTTCGATTGCAATGTGGGCAATCTCCGCAGCCATATCGAACCCCGATGTAATGTTTCTGTTCATTTTGATGATTTGTTGTTTGTGATACGGTTTGGGCTTCTAGGATTGAACGTTTTCTTAGGCCTTGTGTGGTATTTTTGGGCGTTTATTCACTTCGAATATAAGTATAGCACAATTCACTGTTGGTTTTGTCGCCGTTGCGATTTTTTGTAGAGTAGTAATAAGTTTCAATCTTTAGCGAATGCTAAGAGCACATTATCACTTATTGGTAGTGCTTGCGCCGAATATTGGTTTGTTTGTTTGCTTGTTGCAAGTGTTATTGAGCAACCGACCCGTATTGGAAATGTTTGCACTTTTGTAATCCACTTCTGGCGATTGTTTGTCGTTCGTTCGTTACTCGGTTCCGTTCTTTGCTGTTCAATCGTTAATATACGTTTTTCATGTTTTGGAAATGTTAATTGTTTTGTTCAAGTCTTGTTGGAGGTGGTTTCTGCCAAACCGAACCGTATGAATTTTTATGCTCAACTGACTCCAAAACTTCTCAACCTGCATAAGATAATATAAGTTTTCGAACGACGTTCAAGACGCAATCTGCGAATACTACCAGCACACAGACGGCTCACACATACACAGATATAGGGGTGCACGAAGTAAAGCACAGGTTGTAGAATAAAGACACCACTAGTACAGCACGGCACAGCACTCAGCCAGCTTTGCAAATATCGATCATAACGATAATCACAGTCAACAAACAAGCCGGCAGAGACTAGATGCCTAATGTATGTACTTGCCAAAGAGGTAGTAACGGAGCAGAACAAAACAGAGAAGCGACAACGACGAGTACGTCGACAGAGGTCGACGTTCATTCCTTCATTCGTTCAATAAAGCAATGACTTCGAAAACCGAGGTGACGTTTTAAATCGAGCTAAGCCCGAACCAAAGCTTTAGTCAAACTCAAGGTACTCACAACCGTGGGCTCACTCACATTCAAACAGACAGATGTGGATATAGACATAGATTACGAATACGAGTGCAGTTAGAATGTTTGTTTCTTTTGTGTTATTAATGAAAAGCTTTACCTTGCTTCGTCTTTGGCTAGAATGTGCGTCAAGAAACCCCCCTTGAATTGTGTATGAACGTGTATGTATGTGTATAGACCGGTCCGTCAATAGATGACAATATTATCGGTTAGCCTTTAGTCTGCTCGTCATCAATGTGCCTTGTTAATATCTTCAAAATATATTAATACAGAAATTACGGACATGCCTTACAGTGTGTTTATGTTCGAATTTAGATGAATTAAATGAATGACGGCAAATAGCAAAATGGGGAAGTTTAATTCGGTTTTCACATCGTGGATAATTATGTGGACTACTCGGGCGACTAAAATAAGGTTTATTCTATTTAAGTATTAAAAAATGATACACGAGGTCCACATTGAAAATTTCTTTATGCAAAAAATGTTTATTTTTTAAGGGGTCTCGATTTCACAAAATTGAATTTTATTTGTTATTCAATTCAAGAATGTCCCCAACTGAACATCTCAAAAACTATCGTATGCTATCGTATGAACTACGATAAATGTAATCGGTCATGATAATCCTTATATTATAAAGAATTTAAAAAAAAACAAAATTGTTAATATTTGTGCGATTTTAATTATCCTGACATATACTATATCCAATGCCTTTGGATGTTGGGTTTGGACGATCCAGGGGTCGGAAATCATGCTCGCCATCGAAAAGAAGGATTTAACATTAATTACAACATCAGCATTATTATATCAATTAAATTATCATTTAAGTCCTCAAATACACATATATACAAAGTTACAAGTCTTAAATATAATGCAGAACTCGTTTTTATTAAAGCTCCGCACATTCTAAGTTTTTGTTTCGAAGTATGGGAATACCCATACTCTAACGGGTCTCTAAGAACCATAAAAGTGAAAATGGTTATCCTGTAACTGAAATACTCGACACCTCATATATTCATGTTTGTATTTTTTCTCCTATGGGGGGATCACATTACTTGGAGTTTACATTTCTCATTTTTGAGTAGACAAAAGCAAAGATATAACCCAAATACATGCCATGATATAAAAGAATGAAATGTTATACAAAAAGTCCCATTCGATTTGATTGAAGACATGGTATCTCACAAATAACCTGCAAACAAAGATATACATTTTTCCCAGGAATAAAAGGACACCTTGTGGGTTCTTAACATACTTGCCAAGGATTATCTTTTCCAAAAAGAACTTCCACTCCCAGACCATGAGATCCATTTCTTTGCAAAATAACGAAAAATAATTTCAAATAAAATGAAATGGATTGAACATAAAAATAATTGAAAACACATAGCATCATCAAATGAATTAAGTTAATATGTTCATACATCAATTCGGAATTTTATTTTCAATTGGCTGGATGCATACGCTACCAAAACAATGAATACATATTTGATATCTAAGATACTGTATAATATAATTTGATAACATTTGATATAATTTGATAACATTTTATGTTTAGGTCTGAGAGTAGGTCGTCGTAAAGTGGATAATTAGACACTACCCTCATTAACATTTAACGGTTTAGTTTAGAAGTAAAATACATTTTTACGAATTATTGAGTTTTTTCTAAGCAAATGTGTCAAATACAAAGGAAACTTACTTATTTGTTTCTTGTAATTTCAACAATTTTGCTCGTTTTTTAATAAATCGTGTTTTTTAGATTTTTAATTGACTTGGATATCACATATACGCTCACGTATCCCGCATTATATGCCAGCTAAGCTTTACACACACTGCCGGAGTTACGCATTTGTCTCTTTCATAAAGTGATTGATGTGTTGACATCGTTGGTCATGAAACCGATTTTATTGGTTTCGTGGAATATTGACATTAAGCACCATTCTGCTCGGCCTCAATCTAAGTGACCTTTGCCACTCTTTTGGTTGTGACAATTATTCGTAGATAGTCATCTCTGAATGTCCGTGTTACAATTCCCTTTCTTTATGCGATTTCATTGGGTAATAACCAATGACGCCGTGACGAGAGCAACAGAATGATACGTCAAATAGGAACCTTGTCATTAAATTGCTAACGTGTTGTAATTATTGACAGTTGTTGTAGTGAATTATTTAAAATGTCCGAAATAGTCCAATTAAGATGTACACAGGGCCAGCCACCGTGACTTAAGAATATTTACAGAGAGTTAAGTGCGAACCATTGTAGTGTTTATTGCAAAAACCAAACACTTAACCTGCTAGCACTTCCCGGACGAGTTCTACCCCTTACACTCATGACATACATATGCAGAACGTGTGTATGTATGTGTATTTATGAATCTAAGTGTTTTCTGGGTATTTGTGGTCAATTCTCATGTGAACGTTAAGGCACACATGAGTGTATGTATGTAGGTACATATGTCGGCAGTTAAACACAAAAGCCATTGACCAACAGCGCGCATATTCATTTGTTAATAATCTCTTTGCTGACTTTGAAGAATATTTCGGCAGCACTTTTTGTAGTCATTATTTGCGAAGGTTTATGATAAAACTGGCATTGATTCTGGAGCAATTTAAGCACAAAGTGCGGCAATGACATAAATGTGGCCAGAAATGTAGGGTCTTGTGTTTCATATAGAACATTTATCGAGTTTGTTACTTAAGTCTTTCGTTTAATAACATGTCGCTCTAATTTGTCCAACGGACTTATTTTTCTACATTGGAAATATTATTCTGTCAGTTGTTTCAGATTCTTCAGATGAACTACATTAGATCGAAATTGAACTACCCTTAACTTCTACTGGACTTTTTACAGAGCATCGGACAGAAATGTTCGTAACTTTAATTTCGGAACATATGCATTGTCCAATTGTATTACAGTGTTAAAATATATAAGGATTTAAAATTCAAATCGGCAATTATCGTTTCAAATTGCAATATTTCGAACTAACGAAATGTTTTTTCGGAGGTGATAATTCTTGCCTGTGACGCAGCATTTTGGAATGAAAAGACTAACGGTTATCAACAATCAACCATCAGCCACCAAGCCTCCGATCTTCAGTTGTTGTTATGGCCCCCTCACGCCATTGACAGACTATCTGCATTGCATTAATATCTAATTAACGCTGATTTCTCTTTCTGCTCGAATTTCGTTTCTTCTTGTTTTGTTGGCGAGAGTTTGTGTCGAGCATTTGTTATTTACATTTTCAACGGTTTACCGTCGATGACATCGACGGATGATTTGTAGCGTGAGGCTTCTGCCGAAAATATGCGGGTATATCTGTAGGTCTAGGTCTAGGTCAACGATGCTTCACTTTGTTATCGTCGCAAAAGGCCGTTCACAATGCGGAAGTTTACGCGAATTTCCAAAAGAGAAGCACGATTGATAGTATTGGCTGATATAACTGTAACGCCGACATCGGTTAGTCTTGAATTAATTATTAATATTCAAAAATGTGTTCTTCGTGTGCATGTTTCTTTTGTTTTGCGTAGTGAAATCGAATGATATCGTTGCGAAGCGGAAGATACCTAGATAAATATTGAACCATTGAATGAAATTGGAGATTGAATATTAAAATTTAAAATTTGTTTATAAATATAGGAATTTGCAGATTTTGATATGAATAATGTCGGCAATGTTTAATCAAATCGAATCTGGTGTTATCGGAAATTGAAACACACAACGCCGTTGTTCCTGTCAGTGAAACGCTATATTTTGTTTCCAGTATAGAGTATGTTTAGTCCATTACCGTAAAGTATTGATTTCCATCCAAATTAGATGATTCTAAATTTTAGAAAACTTATTGTTTTTAATTTTATTTTCAAAATTCTGAGTTTGGTGTCAAATACAAATTCAAACTACATGTAGTTCAATTACAAATAAACAGACATGAATTAAACTAGCACAAGTTCACTGGGCCTGTATTTATGCAGTTTCCTCTCCAATAATTTTACCGGTAATTGAGTCTAGTTCAATGCGTAGATGTAAATATTATATTTTATTAATCTCATAATATAGAAATCTCATGGGCCTATTGATGCTCTAAAAGGGTTCAATTTAAATGCAGTGTGCAAGATATTAGCTACATTTATAAATTGTCTACCTTTGTATTGATATCAAATTATTGGTAGGTATATTTTGTTTAATTATTGTTTTTGTTGTGTTTCTGTGAATTAGTTAATTTTAAAAATGCTTGAGTGCTTACATTATATTCTATATTTTTCTGTTAATATTATACAATATTTGTGTACCTGTACCTGTATCTGCGTATGTAATTGTTTTTTTTTTATTAGAATCGCTTTATTAATTGTGTAGCGTCGTTTGGTGTGTGTGTGTGTGCAAAAAATCCACAATACTTTCCTTTGAGTTCGCAGGTTCAGCGAACACCCCTATATTATTTAATGCCAGGTATTGACGTTGTACTTGAAATTCAATTTAATTGGTTTGTTTTTATTTATTTTGACTTGTCTTTGACAGCGACTCGGACTCACATTGTAGAAATAGACTTGGACTAATCATAGGTTTTGTTCAAATTAATTGCTAACAAGGGTTGTTTACATCCAATGTTGATTTTTTGCGTAAGAAAGTACAATCATCTTTTTTGTTACTTCGAAGTCTTGTTTTAATACATTGGGTTGTTGAATTGTTATATAGCAAAATAATTGAAATAATTTAATTCATAATATTTGCCAAATTTGTCTTAAGTAATCGGCATTGAAGTCACATTTAGTCTATTTCATAACTCATAATGTTTTTTAATCTAATATTAGGCCGAACCAAACATGGGCTCACCACAAAATAAATTTATTTCTCCAAATATTTTGCAAATAAAAATAGTTTAAAAAAATATACATAAATGTGGTCTTGGATGCAAAAATATAAATGTCCACAAAAAATTACTTTATATTTTTAAACATAAATAAAGAGTATATGTTAACTGAAAATATATTGTTAAAATATTTCCCGTATTCATGTTTAAATGTTTACTCAACGTAGTTTATTTTGCATACTAGTTTTCTAGACAATTTAAATAGGTCAAATTGAAAATATGAGAAAAGTAATGAATTTTTGGTTAATCGTGTTGTTAAGAATGTTTAATCGATCGAAATATAGTTTAAATAACCAAACCGCAAATAGGTGAATGTACTCAAAATCATCTCGCGAGTCGATTTTTATTGAAAAGTTAATGAATTCGAGTTCATCCCTTTGTTTTTTAGCTTAATCGTATACAATAATATCCAATTTTATTGCATTTTATCTGGTGAGTTTTCTCACCTAGAGAAAGTTTTTTTATTTAGTTCGCAGGAGTTTGAACCAATGCTACCCAGCCTACCCTGAAAAAATAGACAATTCTGAATGTACTTTAAGTGTTATATTTACTATTTCTGAATACCCTGAGAAATTGGCATGGATGATATTGTTTGTTGGTTTACTGATGACGTTTACGTTGACGACCTTGACTTATTATTTTACTTTTTACTCTTGCGGTGCGTTACTATTCCACAATGAAAACCTGTTGTTGTATACAGTTGTTTTTTTTACTACATTCTTCAAAGATGCTCTGTTTTGTTTTGGTAACAACTTTCACGAGAATTTAGAGGCGAACCTTAATTAAAGTTCAGCCACAACAGTCGGATCCAGAAATGTTGAAATACACAAAACTGGAAGCTTAAAAACAACGTAAAGCAGTTCGATAAAAACACACATCCATACAAACATTCTGGGCTGTGGCTTATTAAACACATTCACAAGCAAACATCCGATTCGGGATACGACGATTTTTATGTTGCGGCTGAGGTTTATTTATAGAGAAATTAGATAACAAACCGCCTTCACTTGCATTGGCCGTATTTGGCACAAGTAGGGCGTAATTACTAAACCAGTTAGTCCATTCTGGTATGTGTGTGAAATCAATGCGACTGAAAATATGACGATCGGCAACAGAGATGGGTTCCTACGTGCAGAACGTTTATATGTGAAGCCGATTTAATGACATTTCATTGTATAGTTTGTGTCTCTGATATATTCCTGCATAAACACCACTCGATGTTAAGTAATATTGTAGAACAGGAATTCAAACGATATCTTGGGAACGAGTTCGATGCATCGAAATGATTGTTGCTTTATTTTTGGTACCACACAATAAGCTGGACGACGACAAGTCATCTATAAATGTCAACAATCTCGGGAAAGAAGACCTTGAATATTTTTTAAGTATTTGCACTCAAAAGCATTACATTTTGAGCTAACGATCTAGTGCGTGGCATTTGCAGGATGACTCGAACAACCAACCGGCTTTGTGATTGTCAACTGTGACATTCAAAGGATGAATATCAAAACGTTTGTGCCATATTATTGTTTTCTGTTCTACTGTTCTGAATATATATGTGTATTCTAAGGTCTAACATCGTACGACGTTAGTAATAAAATTCCGCAGTATATTTTAGATGAAACTTTGTACGAAATAGTTCCTCTAAAGTAAAAAAGCGTATGCCTGAATTGCAAGAAACAATTGTACATACTGTGTGGTATTTGGTTTTAACGACGCAATTTGTATTTATATCCGAAGGTCAAATACTTTAGGAAACAAAATATACAAAAGAAAGTAAAGTAAATGTACATAATGGCGATAATGCGACACACTATATACATTCCTTTTTTACATTTTATAACACGTTTAGGGAATAGTAGTGAATATGTATATTTAAAATAATATACTTATATATAACGTATACCTCAATATATTATAATCAGCAGGGATGGTCCGTGTGATGAATTTTTAGGTTTTCGACTGTCAACAAGGTGTAAACGTCGAAAACGTCATATACCTGTATAAAATGTAATAAATTGAGTAAACGTAATTTATATCAATATTATCAGCATACACAGTTCTTTTCAAGAATATATATTATTTATTTTTACATACAGTGGTGGTCACAGAATTAAAACATTTACTGTGGTAAACATTTTTTGATCAGCCCTCGATTCGTTTGAAGTATTTTTGAAATTTTTTTGATTCAGAACACTTCGATATACTGCACGTAAGAGATTTAGTGTGAAAATGGAAAATTATTGCATGCAATTTTTCCATAATTAACGGTTTTTATGAAAATACATCGACTTTGAAGTGGCCATACTGCATTTTTTGAAAATATTTTTAAAAAAGTTCTTTAATTTAGTTAAATTATGTAAACTAAGCACCGATAAAATATTTTACTGATAAAATTATTTGAAAAAATCTGTAAAATCTATCAAAATTGCCAAAAATTTGTACAGTACACCTTACATTCAGAAAATAGCCCTTATTATAGAAAATAATGGTCCGAATGCACCACAAATTGCTAGAATTAGTAAATGCTGCTGTGTGGCAGAAACTTTTACTCGTCAATATAGGTGTTGATCTCTGTTCGTTCTGTTGTGACTGATATATTTTTTGATAAAATATATTCTGTACTACTCGAACAATCGATTAGATATAATAAATGCCAATATCAATCGATATTTCCTCACATACTGCAAAAATATTCCGGCCTTCTTCAATAAAAGCTATCGAAATTGAGTCGTTCTTTTAGGTTAATTCCCATTTTTTCAGTTTTTATTTCAAATATTTATTTATTTTGAGAATTATGTATTGTTTTCTACTAATTCTAGCAATTTGTGGTGCATTCGGACCTTTATTTTCTACAATAAGGGTTATTTTCTGAATGTAAGGTGTACTGTACAAATTTTTGGCAATTTTGATAGATTTTACAGATTTTTTCAAAAATTTTTATCAGTAAATGATTTTATCGGTGCTTAGTTTACATAATTTAACTAAATTAAGGAGCTTTATTAAAAATATATTCAAAAAGTGCAGTAAAGTAAAAAATCACACAATGTTTTAATTATATGGCCACTTCAAAGTCGATGTATTTTCATAAAAACCGTTATTTATGGAAAAATTGCATGCAATAATTATCCATTTTCATACTAAATCTCTTACGTGCAGTATATCGAAGTGGTCTGAATTAAAAAATTTTCAAAAATACTTCAAACGAATCGAGGGCTGATCAATAAATGTTTACCACAGTAAATGTTTTAATTCTGTGACCACCACTGTATATCTGACTATTCCTTACTAGAACTGATAAACTTTTTTTAATTTTTTCGAGAAGAAAATTTTGAAATTTTATATGGATTTGAGTAAAGCATGCGTAATTTCCAAATTGATTAATGGAAATATCTATTTTGTCAGAAACCTAATGGATTTGGGTAGGTTTCCGACGTTTCTTACGTATGTATTATACGTAGGAAAAGTATGTCATTTACGTCAATGTTTCTGACAGGCCATCTTGGATAATCAGACTGTGCGACTACATTATGGGGGGTGTAAAATTCCTATTGGGTATGAAAAACATTGATGAGTATATGAAAACTTTAGTAAAATCGAATGAGGATTTTTTTTGTGTAGATCGATCTAAATCGATCCCTTTTGTGTCATGTTCATCTTTAATTTACTGAAGCGGTAACCAATTTTCAAGAGATGCGATTTTTCATTCTTAGAATATTCTAAAAAAATTGTTCATATGCGAGAAATCGATATTTTAACGTTTTCAAAATACATACAATAGCTAGAAATAAATATATGAAGCTATCTCTTCATGTATAATAGGGTTGCCATCACAAATTGATCACATAAAACTTCAAACCTATTTAGTTTTTAAAGTGATGTTAATTACGTCTGCGAGAATTGGGTAACAGCTTCTTAAAGTCGGCAGAATATATTCAATGCAATTTTAATAATGCACGAAATATTGTTGTGACAAACGAAACAAACATTCCGGCCAATATTTATTATAATGACGCTAAGGTTGCATTGATCACATGGACGTTTGAAACCAGCTCCACAACAATATGTATCTAACGACTTTTGAAATTACGCTATTTAATATTCAAAAATAAATAATCCCCATATTTTACATTACGATCAATTAAATATTTAGTACAGATAAGAAGTGTCGTAATTGAATGCTTATGTTAAAATATATATTTAAAATTGCAAATTCGGCATTAATTTTTTAATCGAATACCTTAAAATTAATTAAGATTTTCAAAAACAACTTCAATACATATTGACGATTGAAGTTAAGATTTTCCCATTCATAGCTTCATTTAAGATTTACAAATTTTCAAAATGCTGATCCTTTTGGTTCAAATCGGATGCTCTGCTCGCATAATATTATAAACGATTTTCACCATCTTCAAACATGATTTAAATTTGGAACAAACACTGCGATGTGCAAAGTTTGGATGAAATCGGTTAATCCGTGGTGCAATTATGGGCAATAATGTCAGAATAAATGAAAACAAATGCAAGAAGTCGTTTTGTGCGTTTGACATATTTTTAACAGTTTACAAAAAAACGCAAAAAATGAATGGAATGTCGAATATATTTCGTTATTTTTATACCCTCCAGCATGGTATGGAGGGTATATTAATTTTGTAATTCCGTTTGTAACTCATCGAAATATTCATTTCCGACCCTATAAAGTATATATATTCTTGATAAGGGTAAAATTCTAAGACGATCTAGCCATGTCCTTCCGTCTGTTGTAATCACGCTATTTTCTGAAGGAATTGCATAGGTTTGTCCTTGGTCTGCAGGCAGGTCAAGTTCGAAGATTGGATATATCGGTCCAAGTTTAGGCATAGCTCCCATATAACAGTACCCCCCCCCCCCAATTTCCGGTATTTTGGGGGTTCTTGAGTGCGTTTTTCAACCGAATTCCATGAAATTTGGTACATTGTGTTATTTTTGGTACCAAATGTCTTCAATACAAATTATTAATATCGATCCACTTTTTCTGGTTGCCCCCAATTTACGATATTTTGGGGGGTTTAAGCGCATTTTCAACCGAATTCGTTGTAATTTGGTATTTATTAATATCGGTCCACTTTTTCTGGGGTTTAAGCGCATTTTCAACCGAATTCGTTGTAATTTGGTATTTGGTGTGTAGGGGTTGTTCCCATATAGGCGTATTCTACTATAGTACAGGGGATAGTCGTTACGAAATAGTCAGTTTACACTACAAATTATTGAATTCTAGGACGATTTATCCATCGGTTGTAATTATTCCGCTTTCTTAAGAAATCGTGATAAAAAACTCGAGAAACAAAACTAAAATATAAAATATTCGCTAAATCCTACACTATGTAATCTATCTTTGTAATCTAAATTGCAGTAGTTTCAGGATTGTACCATGCATTATTAGTGTCAGTCCACGCTTTGGCTTATGCCTTGTTATACCACAGTATGAAATAAGACCATTAGTAATACTTTCTAAAGGGTTTTATTTAATATATTATTTAGTTTTTAGTACTATAATTGACAGCTGTTGCTAAGGATTTGACAAGTTTAAATTAAATAACACATAAAATGAAATGCCCTTTTTCTAATTACCTATATGGGTATTAAATAAAAAATAACTAATTTTTCGCTATATCTGACAATATATCATTCGTTTACCGGGCGATGATTGTATTCAAAACCCCATATCCGAATGTTATCATTTGTTTGTTTATATATAGCAATGTTTATTTATATCTCCCTACAAGATTCATATTTGCTAAGGCAATTGTCAATTATTTGATCTATCAGATGTCCCGCTATATACTAAAATTATAAGCAAATGAAAAATGTACCGTACAGATTTAGATGCCTAAATCAGGGATGCGAAATGAAATTATTCAAATTGTACTGGCTTTCAATAAAAAGTGTACTTTTTTCATTCCGATTGTACTTTTTATATATTTTTAAATAAAATTTTTATTTTTATTAACAATTAATAAAACCATACATAAAAAATTAAAATTTGAAGCAGTCGAAGCATGTATTATGTTCCTTTCTTTGGTTTTAATTATATTTTGATATGAAAATACCCTTTCCACATTTGTAGATGAATGTGGAATATATAATAACTCTATAAAAATTTGTGATATATAAGGAAACATATCATCGTTTAGTTTATTTTTGACTTCTGTCACCTTTGACCAACAAGTGCATATATTGTCGTTTTTGAAAGACTTAATAATTTCTACATGCATTCTGGCATCATCAGACTGCATTTCTAATTTGATATTATTTATAATTTTTGTACATATTGCAAGAACAAAAATAACAGTAACCAGTAAAGAAAGTAGTAAAGCGCCGACCGCCGACTAAATGATACCCTTCACCACTTTGGGTATATTCAACAGATGAATCCTAACAGGCATCGAATTTTTGAAGGACCATTTTGTCCATTTTCATGTTAATGGATCCTTAAACATGTCATTCTGCACATTTTGAGTTCCTGGTGAATCATGTACTTAAAATCGGGAAAAATATGTATAAGAGCTCTATTCAAATCTGAACCGATTTCAAAACTTTCCATACGTTAATTTATATTAACTTCAGTAAGTTGTGCACAATTTAGTGTCAATCGGCCTACCTTTGGGTCTTTGGTGAACCATTGACTTGCCACACGCTATGTTATAGTAACTTCAGTACGTAGTACTAAATCTTGTGCCGATTGGACCCACTTTGGTGAAGCATTTATATCCAACTTCTAGGTTATACTAACTTCAGTACGTTGTGCAAAATTTGTGTTAATTTTGTGTAAAATCGGACGAAATCAATGTGACTTGCCAAAGATTAACTTATATTAACTACAGTTCATTGTACCAAATTGTGTACCAATCGGACAAACTTTGGGATTTTAGTGCACAATTTACATAAAATCTGAAGAAAAAATATATAGGAGCTATATCTAAATCTGTACCGATTTTCACGAAACTTAACACACATCATTCTAGACCTAATTCATTACGCTAAGCCAAATTTCGTGCAAATCGAATGATATATAGGGACTTTGGTACACCATTTACATTAAATCGCACGAAAATATATATGTGAGTTATATCTGCATATGCATATTCTCAAAAGGAACCATGTGTCTATCTCGTTTCCTTTTGCCTGTTACAAATATATGCAGAAAGACATAATACCCTGTACCACAGTGTGGTGAAGGGTATAAAAAGGGTTTGAAAATTCGGAAATAATAGAATTGAGCCTTAACTTTTGGGAATCAGCTTCGAAATCATTGAGTGTAAAATAATATTGAAGTGATTCCCACTGCGCCAAAATTGATTCAATAACTTCTTGACGTGAAAGCCATCGAGTTGTTGAGTATTTAAAAACAACATTAATATCTGTACCGAAACATTCCTGAAACAGTGAAAAATCATCTCTTTCATAGAACTGTTACAAAAATAATAATTAATATCTTTACTGAATTTATCAATCTGATCGGGAATACTGAATTGACATAGGACACCACGTTTAAACTATGGCAAATTCATCCATTCTTTACGACGGCGGGAGATGGCGATCCATTTCATATTGTATGTTTAAGCACGTATAATACCTTTAAGTGAGAATAGTTTTATACAATTTAGAAATAGTGCTAAATATGTCATTGGGGTGCTATTGTACTTTTGACTTCCAAATAGTGCTAAAATTAGTACAATTGTACCAACTTTTGCATCCCTGGCCTAAATTAACTCTTGTAGGCTTGTAGGTATTCGTAATTATGGTCCGGCCTTGTTATCTTATGCAAGTTGCAAACACAGTGTAGTATTGGATATGCCTAGAGAATGTCCATTTACTGTCACCCCCATTATAAATAAGTCGAAATGTTTATTCGTTCTCTATAGACATCCAAAGAAACATCCAAAGTTGAGCAGTTTTCACATTGACACGTAACGAAAAATCGCAGCATGCCGGTAACACCGAGCAACCCTTTTTCGCTTCGTTGTGCTCTCTCGACCATGAAGTTGAACTTGAATTCGTTTCATTATCATTGGTTTTCTTTATAATTTTACTTCTTTATGATTTGTTTCATGGAAGCGCTACCATGTTCGGCAATAATGAGAATCCACGATAGAATGGTATTCAACGGATGAAAAGGTCGTCACTTTTTGTTTTATTTGTACTTCGTTGTTCTTGGTGGTTGTGTGGCATTTGTTAAGATCTGTTAGGTTTGGCAGAAGAAAATTAAAAAAAATTAACAGTATACCACCGAATTGAACGTGCCTTGACACACTTGTATTGAATGTTTTGATTAATGTGGGGTCAACTGTTCTTCTTTCGAAATCGGTGGCACATTAGCAAATGTCCGTACCCGAATTAATAATATCGAATGGCTTATATATCATATACGGAAACACGAAAATAGTCTCATAGGAACATTTTGAACATGGTATACTACATTTAACATGAACAAATTTTTCCCACTAAACGACTTTGCTTTGAATATGTCTAACTTTGATCGGGATCCAAAATGTATTGTAATACCATCGCATATATTATAAATTATTTCTTTCTTTCTTATATATATACATTAGTTCTTACAACAGTGATGATTTTTGCTATAGAAAAATTAAAATAATCCCTTCTTCGAATATTGTCGTGAACAAATTTGAAAATATATTGATTATATGAAATATGACCACAGAAAAGCAATGGGATAATGGGAGGAGGTATTATATTAATATTAGTTTTTCTACGCAAAGAAAAATCCTTATGGGATTTAAATAAATATAGTCATGTCATTTACACTATTTAACTTCATATGTCAACATTTTGATATGTTTGTGAAACTAGACCATTCTATCCCAATGAATGTAACATATTCTGTGTTGTAAATCCCTGCTTCTTCGTAGGTAAACACTTTTTTAATAACACCTTTTTTTTTGTAATGGTAGTATATTCCTCCATAGTTTATTACGAAACTGAATGTAGAATGTACCACTCTATATCTATTTTTAAATAAAAGCATTTAATTAAGACGCTGTAATATACTTCTGACCTGTACAAAATAATTAATTAATTGTTAATGTGAAATTTGGGTATTATTTATTTCTGAATATTAAATAGCGTGATTTCAGATGCCTTCACATACATATTGTTGTGAATCTGGTTTCAAACTTCCTCGTGATTAATGTGACTATCGCATCATTATAATAAATATTGACCGGAATGTTTGATCCGTTTGTCACATAATTTGTCGTACATTGAACGGCATATACATTAGAACTTTTTAGCGGGTTGACCCACTTTATGAGGATTTATTTGACATATATGCAAAGGAATTGACAATTGAAACCCACTGGGTTAACGAAATCCGGTTAAATGTAAACGTACTATTGCAATTATATCGAACACATTAAATTATTATTTTTTACAATTATTTTATGCTTTCAAAAGTTTTATTATGTCATAGGGTAAAAGCACTTAATTCCGGCATGTACCAATAGTCGGCATCTGTTTTATATAACTTCAAATAACTAAAAATCATATAACTAAATATTGAAAATAACTTGAATAATCTTCAATAACACTGCAATCTATCTCTGTATAAAATTTAATCGAGCTATGTACACTTATTCAGTGATAATTTGGCATTTGGACAATGAGGTTTGTCGACACTAGCGAATGAAAAAATTAGTGGGCCGGTCGAGTTCAAAAGCCTTGTAATTATGATCTTAGGATCTTCTTCGTAATTGTAAAGAACATAGAGGAGAATACTTTAGAATTTAAAATCATTAAAAAAATATTAGTAATAATCATATTTTTATCAATGCCGACCTTAGGAACAACAAATTTTAAGGTTTTTCTATAGTCGGCATATGGGTGAATAAATAGCACCTTTTCGATCATTACATAAAAGAAGACGCGGTTTTAATTTCAAATTAGTTTGACCTCTGAAATGCTTTATTTAGCCATGACGAGAATTTAATCTACTTTAATACAAATTAATTAAACAATTTTGTATTGCATCGGAGAGTAAACAAAAGTTGGAAACATGTGAACCTAAATACAATATAGTGAAAAAATGCTCTCGGGATGGTGAAACGTTTAAAATTCGAAAATCCTTAAAGTTACTTAAAATTCCATTCCATAGCAGTTACTTACATTTTGAAATGTTAACGTGCACATATATCTAAATGCAATGATGCATACAGCATTTGCGGATCAACTTCATTTCCATAACAATTCGTACAAATTTAAAAAAATACACCTTGAATTTCGGATATTAATAAAAATTGCGTCGTTAAAACAATATTTAATTTTTAATTGCAGTATTTTTTACTGCAGATCGTGACGTCAAATTTAGAACAAGAGTGAAACAAGTATATTGATAAGATGCAGGGCGAATTAATGGCGTGGTTGAAAAATCATTGGACTTCAATCTCAAAACAAAACGAAATGTTAGCCTTGACAAATAGGTTTGAGACTCTTCTGGACACACGTTATTCCAAGGAAAATCCGTTTGGATATTCCAATATATTACACCTACGATTGTTTAAAATATACTGACTTTACCACCCAAATATTGACTCTAAATCACTCCCGTTGGAAAATGTGTCTAGGATTATCAAAATACCGGTAATAAAATTATTCACCATCTAAGAACGAGGTTGGATAATGCGTCCAAACTCCTTAAAATACATAAAAGAAAAAAAATAAAGTTTGATATGTATGACAAGGTTTATTCATAAGGTTAACAGGTAGGTGAATTCATGCCATAGTCTTCTCCTACTGTCAACATTTTACTCGCGAAATACCAACCAGAACAGGATATCTTTCAGGAAAACGTAATGATAGTAATGTGCACATCGCTCATTTGCTGCAAGAGAGGCATAACTCAAAAACACGATTTTCGAGTTAATGATGCACGATTGCTCGCTATAATAGACCTCATGTTGTGTAATGTCACATGATTTTTTTCCTACAAATATCTCCTACACACTCTAATTGAGAAGCTGTAGAAGTTCCTCTGTCCCATATAAATTGTGACTAAATTGAAAATTAAAAACGCATTTTCTGTAAAATCGTTTTTTTAGTTATGCCTGTCTTGCAGAAATGAACGATATATTTTTGGTTCGAATAAAAATATGTTTTGTTTTTTTATTCTTCAAATAATAATTTTGACCGTCAATGAAAACTAAGAATTCACCTCACTGTTAACCCTAAACATAAATACATTTGATTTATTTTTGTTGAAAATTGAAATTTTTCATTGAAAAAGTAAATTGTAAACCAAAGGACAACCAACTTCTGTTGCGAATTTATGCCAATTTATGGTTGTTAAACAGGATCAGAAAAGAATTAAAGGCCGAGCACATTTATGATTTTTGTTACATAGGTTAATAAATATATACTGATTCAAAATCTGTTCGCGTTCACAAATTCGGATGCTGCACACAAAAGTTATAGTGGTTTTAAATCTTGTATTTCAAATATAAATTAAATGAATTTCCATTTGTTGTAATTCGCGAATTTCTTCACAAATGGATAAACACATTTGTTTTCTTTGCATACTTGTCAAATCACATTGAAATTCGGTATAATAGCCGCGGTATAATAGAAGCATGAAGATATCTGATTATTTTTTTAATTAAGACAAAACGTTTTTTGAATTTTCGATTTTTTAGTATGGTTAAGGGAATACGGTTTTGCCTTAATCTTCTAAAATATACGACGCTTTCTTCTGCAAATTCTTTTAGATGATTGTTAAATATCGGTAGATTCATCGGGTAAGTTTTTCGACGTTAAAAATGACTAAATATATTGGACTTACAATACATAAAAATGGTCAATATTGAAATTTATGCAATTCGCGTGGAAATCAGTTGTAGCGCATGTGGTTTTCGTATGAACGAAATTAATCTCTTCCAATAATTATGACCTATTTTCACACAGATTCGCGAATATGATAATACAAGCATGAATGCACGTAAAATCAATTCGAAGAAAAACGCGATTATGTACGCGAATTAGTCAAAATAAGTTTTTGCAGTTTGTCCTACTTTCAAGGTACCTATTAGACATCTGCATGAATGTACTCGTACAATGAATCCACATCCACATTCATGGATGTTAAGTCGTATTCAGAGTACACAACAACATTTAATGAGTGCAAATGAATTCAACCACCGAAGTTGTGTTGTTCTTCGTTGTGCTTTGTCCGATCAAACGATCAAACTTGAAAGCACAACATTCAGTATGATGGACTACAAGAACAAGTTATACAACATCAATGAGTCCAATGAGTGAACATCATGCAATGTATATTCTGTGTATTCATTCAACGACTTAACATTGATGGTGGGCATTTATTGTACAGGACATGCAAATGTTTACCTTGTACACTCTTTAAAACTTTATTAGTGAGCAATAGTGAGAAATAATGTCTTTTATTTTTTTCTATTGAATACAAGTAAATAAAAACTCCAGAAAAATAAGTAAAAGTTAAATGAAATGTAAGAAAAATCGGCGGAATCTTCCTCAAGGGATATACAAAAATAGGCCTATGCAGAAAATTAGAGTACAAAGTTATATGAGGAGTACAAATAAGTATTTGCGGACATACATATGCACTTTTTTGGGACTTAAAGACTTTTCATTTGTTCTTTATGTTTTTGTGGACGTAGGTCATTTTCTTACAAATTGTCTCTCATTACATTTCTTAATTTCTGTAATAAATTTGTACTTTTGTTGATTTTTACATGATAATATTATTAAGTAGAGTAGAGATTGTTTATTAAAAAATATGAATAAAAATAATTAAAACGTCCTTAAGTTCGACAGGGCCGACCTTTTTATACTCACCGCCGCGAGGTGAACAGTCAAATTTTTAAATTGATAGGTATTTTTATATGGGTTTTATGCCCTGGTAAATAACTACCAAGAGAAATATCAAAAATAGAGACTATTGGAAATTTGGACTAGGACCTTGTACATACCGAAATCCTCAAATTGTCAAAAATTTAGTGTACAGTTTTGTTGGGTCTATACCAAATCGCGGACAGATAACGATAATTTTTTGTAAAAAAAGGATTGGACACACAATGAGAACCCAAAATAACAAATTAGAACCTACTCGGTTGAAAAACGTATCCAAAATACCGAAAAATGGGGTAAGGTAATATGGGGGAACTCCAAAACTTGGACCAATATTGATAATTTAGAGTCCTAAATATAAAATTACAGTCGTTTGAAAAACGTACCCAAACCTACCAAAATTTCGAATATTGGGCGGTACCCTAAAAAGTAGACCAATATTGATATTTTTTGTTGGAAGGTGTGCTACCCATAAGTACCTAAAATACCAAACTACAGACAATTCGGCTGAAAATCATGTCCAAAATCCTAAATATGAAATGTGGACTTAAAGCCTTTACGTGATGTTAAGTCAGTGACATGTGATGAATTGGACTTAGCGCCTTTACTCATCAATACAAAACAACAATAACAAAAGAGATAAATATATTTTAATTTTTTTAGATCGATGTATTTTGGCTTTTTATACATAACTGTATCAAAATCTCAATTTCTAGATAAATGGACTTGTGTCCTTTTCAAATTAAGCCAGCGAAAATGTTTTAAATATTTTGTTAGTTACTGGCAGTATGAACATTTCCAACACTTTGCAAAGAAGGTTTATGCAAACGAGCGTTCGCACACACATTAAAAACACACAACAGTCATCGTCGTTCATTGCGTTGGTTATATATAAGGGGGCCAATATTGATTACTTCTCGGGAGGATATACTTAATGTGGACTGATAAAGGCCATTTTGGAACGTAACGGTTTAGTTTTGTATCTCGACACCCCCGAAGGTAGTAATATTACAACAGAAGTCTTAACATATTATAGGTTATGAACTGACAAGTTGTAGTACTGAATATCCCCCACACTATGGGGTATCCAATTCGAACCCAAATTAAAACGAATTTAAAAAAAGTGCGTTTAAAAACATCTAAATATTGAAAAAAGAAAAGTTCTGCTATATATAAATTTTGTCCTTATTAAGAATATATATACTCTATATGGGCGGAAATGACTATTTCGATGAGTTACAAAAAAAAAAAAAAAAAAAAAAAAAAAAAACATAACATAACATAACATACCCTTCATACTTTTGTGGATGGTGTAAAAACCAAAATATCTCGTCAATTAATTCGGGTAATTCGAATACTACTGTATAATTCGACACACTCATTGTGTAAAACATGTTCGTGTACGAACTTGCCGCATTTGTTCAAACTTTGTGTGTTACAACATACATTCATACCGAAGTAAACATACACAATAAATACCGGTTCGTCGAGTCTGAAACGTGGATTGTATGAATCAAACGAATACACAACAAATTCGAAACTCTCATACCTGAAGCAATTCATATTTGTTGTACCCTCACTCATTGGACTTCATTTCAAACAAATTTATAGAATAGAAGCCATTACTTTGTGTGAGTGACTCATGGGTGGTGTTTTTGTGCATTCATGCAGATGTCTAGTACCTATATCCGCCGTTTTATTGGGCGGAATTGAACATGGCTGGGCTCATTAGATCCGGCACGTTAAAAAACTAAAATCACGCGGGGTTCCACGACATTTGAGTGGACTTTCTTAAATTTAGACTCAAAAAATAGGTTTTTTGTAAAAATTATCGCACCAAATTTTCGTCTTTGGAATCCAATTGCAAAGAAGCTACGGTAGGCACATTCATGAGATACACACCAAACGACTACAATCTTATAATCAGTTTAGCCCATTATCTGGCTGCACGTCCTGATTATAAGAAAAATTCAAAAAACACCGAAAATCCGGCATCCGTTTTGGGTGGATGCAGTGATAATATCGAAAAATCATACATTAGAACCATATTGTCCATGGGGTATTCTGCAACTTAGTCACTGATCACATGTGCGTGCGTTTAGCCACAAATCAGGAAGGAACACAAAAAACTCCTTGGCTTCAGCACATTTTTACCCATTTTTTTACATTACCACCATCCAAGTTTCCACCAAACCTTATATTTGTTTCCAATATTTTAAGACATGACAAGAACATTTTATTTTATAAAAATGAATTTAAATTATATGCAATATGCTCATATGTCGCGAGTTATAAGCTTGCAAACCTCAGTTTCAAGGAATTTAAAAGATTTTTGTAATTTCCCATAATATATATATATATATATATATAACTGTGTACTAAAAATTTATAAATGGTACTAAATTCAGTAAATTGGTGTTAAGTGAATGGATAGAGTTTTAATATTTCAATCGAGCATTAGTAAATAGGTTTAGTACAAGGAACGAAAAATACAGCATTATACTAAAATTAGTAAATTTGGTATGAAGTAAACGAATAGAGCTGACATTTTTAAAATTGGTATGGGAAAGTGTACATTTGATACCAAAAAATATTACACGCAACTACATTAGTTTACATAATATAATAGCAAGTTTGTTTATTGGTTCAGGTGTATAATTGAACAATATGATTCCAAATTTTAGTATAACTTTTTCCATGGTACATAACAAGAGGTAGAATTACTTAATGAAATTAAGAAAATCTGTAGTTAAGTGTAATGTCATATTTACTTATAAACCAGCACAGGTTAAAACATGTCCCATGGGCTGTCGGTGTGTGTCAAATTGTTCACACATACAATTATAAAAGAGAAACATTTGAAAAAAAAAATATTTTCAAAATTGTCGTTCATTCCTTTACTATACTATGGCGGGAGGCCATTTAACTATAGAAAACCTGAAATGAATATAATTCTGTAGAATACTAAGGTTCGCCTTTATTGCGCCTCAATTTTAAAGCTTACGTAAAGTGCGGGATATAAAATAGAGTTCCCTTTATATATATTCAATATATTCTAGATTTGGTAAAGATAAGAGGTTGTGCAAAGTTTGGTTCAAATGGGACATTCCCAAGGCTTGATTTTGTATTTATAAATATTGAAAATTTCGGTCATTTGTAAGGATAACAGGTTGTGCAAAGTATATTTCAAATCGGACATTCGATTAGCCTGATATTGGATTCAAATATTAAGACGTGCAAAGTTTGGATGAAATCGATTATTCCCTTCGAAAGTTATCGTGCGCACCAGCCAGCCAGACAGACGGACATGTTTAAATCGACTCCAAATTTTTTAAAACGGATTAGGTCCAAAGAAACATGGAATCTAAAACCAATATTTCGATGAGGAACATTTTCACCGTATCAAAGTGTAAATACCCTCATTAGCCATAAGGCTGAGGTTATAATGACAAAACAATTGTTCTGTTTTTGTTTTGGCATAGCGAATTTACAGCGAAGAGAGCAACATTGCTTATTACTAGATCCTAACTCCAAATTTCAGGATTCCAGCTCTATCGATTCACCAAAATTAAAATTATTTCAAATTTCAGTGTCACCAAAGATATTATATTAACATTACGTACTTTTCATAAGCATAAGTACACATTTCCTAAACTATCTACTTATTCCTATCCTACACTCCGAAGGTATTCCAACATATGTGATGCATTTTTTTTAATATATTAATTTCATTTCATGGTATATTTACACAAGGTAGTCTCATGCAGACATATGATTTCAAATTTTTCATAATTTTGCTTTTGACAACATTCAGCTTTCAAAATTAAAATGAAAATATCCTCCTTCAAAATATACGCACAACACGTGCGTACAAAATGTTTAAGATCTTGAAGTTCCCAGCCTCTATAATTCATAAATATAAGTTGCAACATCTATAGTTATACCTTAAGAACAATATTAAAATTTAGATATTTGTTTATAGAAAGCACACATTTTTTATTTATTTTTTTTAAATATGTCATTCGCCATGCATAATATTTTCTGGAATTTATTTTTTATTTTTCAAAGAATTTGAAATTGATAGATGAGTTCCAAATTAAAAAGGGTTTGCCATTATTAATTTCTCAAGTGAGACTACCTTTTGTAATTATGCCATGATTTCATTTAAACCAGTAAGGAAAGTAGTAAAGTCGGACTGGGCCGACCCTATGATACCCTTCACCACTTTGGGTATATTGTACATATGTATCCTTACACTTGCAATTTTAATGTTCCTTCGAAGAAACGTACTCATGTCTTTCTGTAACCTGTGGTAAGTTTAGTTTCATTCGGGCAGATCTAGAGTCGTCTGCGTACGATGGGACAAATTTATGGACAAGGACTTATAGCAAAATAAATAAAATTAAAATTAAAAATCTGCACCAATTTCAACGAAACGCAACAACGTCATTCAAGTCCCAATTTGATACGTTGTGCAAAATGTCGTGTTAATCGGACAAACATTAGGAGTTTGGTGTACCATTTATGTAAAATCGGACGAATATATATGTATATGTGGGAGCAATATCGAAATCTGAACCGATTTTCCGAAACCTAACACAAATCATTCTAGACTCGTTTCAGTATGCTATGCCAAATTTGTACAAACGATTTTCACGATTTACATAAAATCGGACGAAAATATATATGGGAGCTATATCTAAGTCTGAAACGATTTTCACGTATCTTAACATTCATCGTTCTAGACTTAATTCTGTGCGGTATGCCAAATTTCTTTGAAATCGAAAGTTATATAGGGACTTTGATGCACCATTTTCATAAAATCGGACGAAAATATATATGGGAGCTATATCTAAATTTGAACCGTTTTTCCCGAAATTTAGCACTTATCATTTTAAACTCAATTCATTACGCTATGCCAAAATTCGTGCAAATCGAAGGATATTAAAGGATTTTGGTGCTCTATTTACCTAAAATCGGACGAAAATATATATGGGAGCTATATCTAAATCTGGACCGATTTTCAGGAAACTTAACACACATCTTTCTAGACCTTATTCAGTACGCTGTGCCAAATTTCTTGCAAATCTAAAGATATATAGGGACTTTGGTGCACCATTTACCTTAAATCGGACGAAAATATATATGGGAGCTATATCTAAATCTTAACTGATTTTTCCCAATTTCAATAGGGTTCGTCCTTGGGCCAAATAAGTGAGCTGTGCCAAATTTCATCCAAATCGGATAATAAATGCGACCTGTACTTTGTTTACAATTTAACATGGACAGACAGACAGACGGACGGACGGACATGCATAAATCGATTTAAAAAGTGATTCTATGCATATTCTCAAAAGGAACCATGTGTCTATCTCGTTTCCTTTTGTCTGTTACAAACATATGCACAAAGACATAATACCCTGTACCACAGTGTGGTGAAGGGTTATAAAAATGTTATAAATTTTTTTTAGCCCTACCCGTTCACCAAATTTTTAGTACTTTTCGTGCCGTTCTAGTACGAATTTCCAAAAACTCAGCCTTTTCTGACACCTTCGGACTAAGAATTACCCTTAGTCAAATAGTCAGTAAGTCACTTTACTATTTTATTAATACAGATTGTTGGTGTCATGTTTGAAACGGATTTCTATCAAACCTTTTGGTTTGTTTGCGATTCGTATGCAGCAACGACATCTAGAGAGAAATATTTTTTCAAAGGCGAATTTTTATCCACTGTCAACTGTGATTGAAAACTTATGCATCGAATGGACTCCTAAAAGTATACTTCACAACTGACTTTTTTCTAGCTATTATTGTTTTGTTTTCTTTTTGGTTTCCCTATAAGGTATGAATGTCTATATTTGCAGCAAGCGCTCTGTACGAAAAATATATCATTTTGGAGTGAGTACCAAAAGATACCAGAGTTTCGAAGATAAAGGAATAATGACAACATAACCGGAAATCTAAGAATTATATTGGCGACTATTTCAAAACACGAAATAGTCGCCAAGATAATTTTGGCATAATTTTGTAAGAAATGTGGACTGACGTTTCCATCGCCATACAAACCTTTGACGTGGTTTGTAGGCCGTTGTTTTTTAGGAATAAGTGAAAGCCCTTTAATCTTTTAGATTGCTCTGCCGGTAACGGTAATGTTACAGAATTAGACGACAGGCCACGCTACGTTCGCTTCACCATGAGCTGGACATTTAAAATACATACGTAAAATCAATCGGAACTTTTGGTAATTATTTAGTAGGAAGATTTGACCTCCAATAAAAATAAATGTTTAAAATATCAAACGCAGTCAATTCGGTTGATTAACGCCCTCAAGCTACCAAAATTTGGGAGTTTATAGTCAGTATTGATCGTTTTTGGTAGCACGATGTGGTAGGAATAATTTGCTGAAATGAGCTCACACTCCTTTAATTAGCGAAATTTAGGAGGTACCATTATTAATTAGCAATTTATGTGCACAATTTTAGTGCATTATCTTCAATATTGGCTACATGGCATGGCATGACATGGCTAAATCGATAGGTTTTATAATTGGAATGACTCCACCTGGTGGACAGTATAAAATATAAAAAATGTGTTTTCTGGGATGGTTAAAATGATTTGTTAAAATAATCAAAACAATGGCCCAAGCTATTTCAGTGACATAACAATTTTAATTCGCTATACAAATTTCATTTTAGCTTAAAACTGGACAATGACCAAAAAGCTGGCCAATCCAGCCAGGCTGGTAACCCTATATACCACGGCAGTTCTAATTTCGTTACACTTGTTTGTTCCAAATATTCCACACTCGACTGACTCGCACACAGTCAACTACAACGGAAACGCCTGAATGTGGAATCTGAAATTTTGTACGTTGTTTGGAAATTAAACTTAATTTATTTTCAGGATTTCGTAAATCCACGTCTTAAAATGTGTGTATAAGAGGATAGTTAGGTTTTGAAATAAAATAGTTACTATTGGATGACGGAAAAGAAGTTTAATATTAAATTATGGTTTTGTACATTTGTACATTGTTCCAAGTGGTACTAAAAATATTACATTCGGATCTACTATATCATATCAATTTTGGTAAAAAATAGTCTTAACAGTAGAATTAGGGATTCACATAATATCAGACATATAGTACACTTTTAGAAAATACATTTTGCGTATCCTAAATATCTGGAAAATATACCTTCTTTTAAAGCAATCAACGTTGTGGATGCAAGGTAATATTAGGATTACAATGCTATCCCAATAATACCTTCGCTTTCCAAAAATGGAATTACAAGCAAAAATAGTTCGAAAGAAATCGAAAAACAACCAGAAGGCTGGAATTGTAACGGATTTTATTTGTTTCTGTGCGTTTTGTCGTTTTTGTGTGAGATCGTTATATTGAATACAAATGATTTGAGTAGCATCGTTGTAATGTAAATGCTCCATCGTAAGATCGCATAACCGTTAAACCGGAATTCTACTGTATATATCTTGTGTTTGAGGTGGTTGAAGTTATTTGTTAAATAATTTAAAGAATAGTGGGCCAAAATATATTTTTATTTTTTGCGAAATATACCATGTTTTTTTAATGTATTTGAATTTTAATCGTGATACAGAAGTATGTAAATAGAGTTGTGTATGTATGCATATTCAAATACATGCCGTTGATCAATGTTACTTCCGCATATCGAAAATCAGATTAATTTTATTATGAACTGCGGTCAAACGATTGAAAACAAATTAGTCTGTGTGTATGCGACACAACTTTAAACGGTTATAACGGCCATACACATATTGGTGTTGGGCCAATATAAAACCGGTTTTAAAATTAGAAAATACTCCATATTGTGCCACTATGTAGGTTAGTGGTGGTAAATTAACAAGAATTTTACATGGTAATATAAATTAATCAAAATCCGTTCACAATCCACAAAAATATATACACTCCAACAACGAGGTCTTGTCCCACATTTCTTAAAAAAAGGAAAGTACTCAATGCAAAACGCATCGTGGTTATACAATCGTCAAACTACGGAATTGTTAATAAACGAAATTATCATATTGGGGCTTATAAGAATTCTCAAGCAATTTAAGAGATACAATTAAATCTAGTAAATGTCACTGTTTGGTGCGCTCGTTGTTCTGAATGTGTGATAGGACTTTATTTCTTCGAAATCGGCGATGGAACGAATGTCATCGTCAATCCGTAGCTTTTTTGTCTACCATTAAACAATGCTCATATTGCAAGAGACATTTTTCGTAGTGGCGATATCAACTGGCCTCATGCGACTTGACACCTTCAACCCTTGGGCACTTAGAATACCACAAATTCGTCAAGTTATGGCTGGTAGTGGAAATTATATTTTAAAAGAACCAATGCGTGGAGTCGGTTTAAATAATGTAGTGTTTTACACATAATGTCAGCACCCCAAACTAAAAAAGATATATCATATCATTTATTTACGTTTACTTTTAAACTCTATACAAATATATATATATATATATATATATATTTTTTTTTTGATTCCGAATCCGTTCGCGACTTAATTCTTGGTTGATGTGCGCATAAGTTATCGAGGTTTTAATTATGGGCATAAGAAAATAATCTTAAAATAACGCTGTTTACTATATTGACCAAAAACGTTGATATATGACTTTCTTCGTAAAATATAATGGCGAAAAAGTTTCACATTTCTGCGAAATATGAGAAAAATAATAAAAGTATAGAATATTTCTTAAAATGAATTTAAAGCAGGGAAATCATTTCACGAGTTCTATTTTTTCCTTCAGAAAATAAACATAAATGATTTGGTACCAGCTATGTAACCTTTCACCTAATCGTCAGGGGATGATTCTTTAGTTTATATTCTAGATTTTATACACTAAGCTATTTTATTTTTGACGGAAAAAATTTTGGTTCGAAGAAATAATGCCATCATATTTATTTTTACAATTATATACAAGAAATTTCAGAAAAAATATTGGGGTTATTCTTCTATTATACCCGAATTAGACCAAAAAATGTACATTTATAAAAATAATCAAGGTAGCCTCGTGCAGACGTATGATTCCAATTTATCCATAATTTTACTTTTTTTAACAATATCCTCCTCAGAAATGTACGCACAACACATGTTCACACAACACATAAAAACGGTTTAATATTATCTCTACCTATATAATACATAAATATAAGTTGTAGCATTTATAGTTACATCTTAAGAGCAATGATGGTAAAAAATGACACATTTCTTACAAGTACTAATTAAAAAATAAGCGTGTCTGTATATAGCATGAATATTTATTATATTATTTATTTATACTATTATGAAAACAATTACCTTCTGTAACTATGCCATGGTGTAATCCTTAGAGTAACTTCGGGTAATGTGGACTAGGAGTCTAATGTGGACCACCCCCCTTATCTAAGAAAATGCTTGAAATATGTCAATGTCGCTTTAATAAATGTTTTCCTAATTAGTGAAAACAAACATCAAACATGGTTTTTAATAAATAATTGCAATGTTGAAAATTTAGTAGGTGAAAATGTAGCTCTGATTGTAAAAGTGCGATTTGAACATTTTTTAGCACTGTAGTCGAACGTTTTTGCAAAATAGTCGAACACTTGGTTTTTCTCGAATATAAAGAAGTTATGTGGTTTTCTTGTTTTCTTTAACAAAAATATACGTTTAGCTGTAATTACAAACAGTGTATTTTAATTTTTATTCATTTTTGAAGGCGATAATTATTTTTAAATAAAAATATTCAATGTCGCGTAATGTGGACCACTATAAAAAAGTGGGACCTTTTTATGAGGACGAGTTCGAAACATGGGTGAATTTAATATGCGAGGAGGTATTCTATCCTCTGAAAACTCAATATGCGAAATTACAGGTGCCTCGGTTGGATAATGAAGCAAGGACCTTCAAAATACCGCAAATGGGGCGGTACCCTTAAATGGGGGCTATTCCAAAACATTAACCCATATATTTTTACATTCATTGTTACCCAAGAGTGCAATAAATGGAAATTTATCGCAAAAAATCCACAACCTACCTTTTATTTACCGATCCACATTACCCGTCAAGTTATTTTTATTCGCAGTTTAGAGTTTTTTGAAATATAATGCAATAATATTTTTATAGGCAAATATATATAATTTTTGACCCGGAATATATTTAGCCAACAAATCTACTATGTTGTGAAAACAAATCGTTTTTATTTTTTACCGCTGTTACGCCCAGAATATCAAAAAAGAAAATGGTGGTCCACATTACCCGAAGTTACTCTAAAATCATTTGATGCGCATGTGGTTTCCAGGAAGTACTGAATTCTATCTTCCAATCCAGATATATTTTGCGAAATTTCATTTGATGGCTAAGATGTACTACATGTTGCATTGAAGTACCAAAAAACTCGTATAACTCGAATGATTTTCGAAAGGTCCATATGCTCAGTGTTGCCAAAACTTGATTGGGGAAAAATGCTTGTTTAAAAATATGCTAAAATGTGCTAACATTTTTAGAAAAGTGCTAAAACTGAATATAAAAAATTTGTTTAGTTTTTAATGAGATTTACATTTCTTAGAAAATTATGTATATACTTAAATACGAATAAGGAAATTGAAATTAACAGCTATGTTGTGATGTTATTATAAGTAGTTGTGTTCCAACAGTTTGTAACCTCACGAAATATTGGTCCTGGACTCACATTTTAGTATACGAATCATCATATCTCGACTAGCTGAGCCGTAATAGATATGTGTGTCTGTCCACTAACATTTGTGAACAAAGTAGCAGTCACAGCTGTGAAACAATTGTAACGAAATTTTGCATATCCGGTACTGGGCAGTGGACACTTATTGTGTTTGGTGAAATCGGTCAATATTGGTTGAAGTCAACCAAAAGCATTTTATATTCGTTTCTCGCCTTTTAAAGATCACAAAATTGTACATGGGGGAAACGCTAATGAATAAGCATATTGAGAGGGATTGCAAAATTGGCATTCTATGCCGTATAGGGTAAGTGCACCAATAGTCGGCACTTTAAGAATTTTCGCTTTTTTAACGTTTCACCATTCCAAGTGCATCTTTTCCACGATGTTGTACTTAGGTTCATCTGTTTCTAAATTTTGTTTACTCCCCGATGGAATACAAATTTGTTTAATTAATTTGTATTAAAGTAGATTAAATTAATAATTATGTAAAATAGTGCCTTTGTGCCAATAGTCGGCACTTTTTCCCAATGGTCGGCATGTTATGTTCCAATAGTCGGCATGTCGCATTTTAGTTAAACAAAAATTATATATTTATTCGATTTTTCTGCTATTTGCAATAATAAATTATTACTACAGGACGTTTCTATCGGTTTTGTATTGAAAAAGTTATATAAAATAATATTATTTATTAAAATATTACAATTATAAAATATGGTGCCGACTTTGGGAATCTGTTATCCTATTTTCGGCATGGCTAAATAAGACATTTCATAGGTTAAAAAAATTAAAGATTAAACAAAGTTTTCCATTATGTAAAACCACTCAAAACAGTTTTTTTTTTATAAATTAATCGTTATTTAGAGCACTTATTTAACATGTTTTCCAATTTTGAGCCAAAATGATCGGAAAGGTGCTTTTTATTCACCCATATGTCGACTATAGGAAAACCTTCAAAAAATTTGTTCCTAAGGGCGGCATCGATAAAAATATCATAATCACAAATATTTTTTAATGATTTTAAATTCTAATGTATTCTCCTCTATGTTCTTTACAATTACGAAGAAGATTCTTGTGAAAAATATATAATTTTAATATAGTTACAGTCTTTTGAAATCGACATGCCTACTATTTTTTTCTTAAGAAACATGAATTTTCGCTAGTTTTGACAAACCTCATTGACTAAATGCCAAATTTTGACTGAATAAATGTACTTAGCTCAATTAAATTTTATCCAGAGATAGGTTGGAGTGTTATTGAAGATTATTCAAGGTATTTTTCATATTTAGTTATATGATTTTTTAGTTATTTGAAGTTATATAAAACAGATGCCGACTATTGGTACATGCCGGAATTAGGTGCGTCTACCCTACATTTATTCTAGAAAGACAGAGACCGGGTGTAGGAGTTATACGTAACGGATGATATTTAGGAGATAAAATGAACCAAAAAATAGTGGTTTTTGCCCCGATGCCGCTTTTATAACCCACACAGCAATAAACCAATAAATACGGGAAGAAGTAAAGCCAAGAGATATAAAGGTGATTTTTAAATGTATTTAAATTATACTGATTTATACCCGCATCATAGGTGGAGTGTATAAATTTGTCATTCCCTTTGCAAAACCTCGAAATATTCACCGGAGAACCCACAAAGTATATATATATAAATGTTAAAATCACGATAGAGATCGCAATATTGCTAGTACTCCTTGCTAGTACTCCTAGGTGCTAGATCATTTTTTTTGGTGCTAAATGAGTTTAAAAAGTGCTAAATCTAGCACTAAAAGTTCTAAATTGGCAACACTGCATATGCCTTTAACGGCATTCCAATTTCGGTGTGCACCATAAAAAATACAACGATCTACCTAGTTCTTAATGGACCGCATTGACCATTAAGAACTTGGTTTTTAAAGGTTTTTGTCAGTTACGTCCTTTTAACTACAACATAATTGTAGTACAACAAAGTGAATAATAATTATCCCATTTAGACTAAAATTTGTACAGCGTACCAAATTGAGTCCGGAGTGACGTGTGTTAAGTTTGGTTGAAATCGGTTCAGATTTAGACATAGCTTCCACACATATTTTCGTCAGATTTTGTGTAAATGATGCATTAAAGCCCCTATATTTATTTCTATTTGCACGAAATTTAGCATAGCGTACTGAATTGAGTCTAGAGTGATGTGTGTTAAGTTTCGTGAAAATCGGATTTAGACATAGCTCCCACACATACTTTCGTCAGATTTTGTGTTAATGGTGCATTACGCAAAATTTATTTGTTTCGATTTGCACGAAATTTTTCCTGAAAATCGGTTCAGATTTCGATATAGCTCCTATATACAGTTTCGACCGATTTTATGTAAATGTTGCACTAAATACATTAAATATTTCTCCGATAGCGAAAAAACTATGCACAGGGTACTTTTCCACCCAGTGGGACACAAAAATACCGAGCTGATTAGTTAAAAAAATGAAGAAAACCCTTAAAATACCGAATTTTGGGGTACCGCTATATGGGAGCTACCATAAAAAATTGGCCGATATATCTCATTTTCAACATCAAACATCCCAGAAGTAACATTAATATATGTTCAGAATTTCTATCTTCGATAATTCGAGCTTTAGTTTTTTACAGGAGTGTACTTACTTACGTCTGATTGCATTAATAAAAATATACTATTGTAGTTACGTCCGTTTGAATTTCTTTAATTAGATCGCAGTTTTTGACGTTAGATGTCTAAATTTTTGTGTGAACATGTAGTTTGATTAGACGAACAATAATCAAACAAAAAGTCAATTTCGGATTTTTCTGTAGTTACGTCCGTTTGCATTTAGGATGACGAAATGTTTTGTTTTTTTATTTTATTTTCAAAACATTACCACATTACACAACTTGAGTTACTGCTTTGACAAAATATTGCCCAGTTTGGGAATATAGCTCCGCAAAAACTTAGAGCTAAATGGTAGTTGTGTAGGGTTTCATTTCATTCTAACTTCTATCATTTGGAAGACACACCATATATGTCATGTTCCAATTTTGAAATTAGGAAATAACATGCACCGGTATAAGAAAGTGTGTAAAAAATAAATCTGAAGTGTGTAAAAAATACTTTACCAATATTACAGTTCGCACATTTCATTGACATTTGTTTAGTATCTACCGGCCAATGCGCAGAGCATAGCATGCCGTACACCCCGCTCATTTGAATTTCGGTCCGCTAAGACTAAACAAGAATTTATCAAGTTCAATGTCACGACTGATTGTGGCCAGCCAGCAAGAAGCAGCGCTTGGAGGCATTCGTCTATGGCCGAACAGTTATAACAGTAAAATTATCATCAAAACTTGACAGGACAGGAAATAAAGCAAAGTGGCTAAAAGAATACAGAAATCGAGAGTGAATCGTTATGTTTCAGTTCCGCGGTTGTTGGTAATAATACACACATAATTGCGAACCACAATGGATGATGACCGATAATGAAAACAAAACAAAACAAAACGAAAACAAATACAAACACCGACGTGGTGCGGCAGTGTGTGCGTCGCAGTAAATGATGAGCCCAATGTAGGTGATAATGAGCATCAAAAGTGTAGTGGAACGAACAATAGTACAGACACAAGAACCGCTAAATTTGACACACGTTCGACAACAACAACTTCCATTCTCGGTCGTTCTTATTTCTCTGTTCGTGTATTGGACCCAACGATTATTCCAAGGTACTTGACATCTATTGGTCATTGGCAATCGGCGTTTCTTGTTTGGTATCGAGTGCAGAGTCTCAGCTGCATTATTGTATTTGCGAAGAAGACGTTTGGCATGACACACACACACACGCTGTACTCAAAGAGGGGAGTATACAAGTGTCCAAACTATTGTCAAAGAGCAGACACACTGGTCGCTAGCACCCATCCACCCATACAATAAACTCACAGACAGTCATTAACACACACTAGCACATAGTGTTACCCAGCTGGGTGGTAGGGCACCAACAGTTTAGCCAAGTAATGTTAGCTGGTAGCACAGCATCGATTGTATACTTAGTGCCGTACACATTCAGTCAGTAGATCAGTTGGTGAATGGGAACCGTGGGAAGCGGATGTCAAAGGTTTCGAGTGTAGTGAACAAAATAGTAAAGCGAAAATAAAACGTTCTCCTTGTCCGAAGATAGAGCCTCCAACTTGTTGTGCGTACGAACGTGAACGGATATAAACAAGTTGGATTCATACAATACAGACGAACAAATAAAAAAGGTGAGCCGTAGCCCCAAAAGGACGAAATTCGTATAATCTTAATCAAGTAAATGTGTTTGTGTGTGTGTTTGATTTGTTTCGATGCATTGGCCGCATAGTATGTCCAAGGTGGATCGCGAATGTTTCAATTCGCTCAGTCATCAAAACGATTAAAGCTGTGAATAAAATCGAAACAACAATAAAACAGAACATTTTCCGAGTCATTCTATTGCCATTCCACTAACCTATTGTGCGAACTATTTGGTGAATATGTACATGCGTCGATATGTGTGCATATCCACCTATGTGTGAAGTATCGGTGCGACACAAATCGAATACAAGAATGAAACATCTTCAATGCATGAATAAATGAAACGAAGGATTCTGTGCAAATCGGTTTCGGAAATGATTCTCTGTATCACCTCGGTTTGAAACCATATGTCTGTCCATTTCTAATGTATTATCCATGAACGGCATACAAATGTGCAAAATACCGTCAGTTCAATTTCAAAACGTCATATATTTCATTAATTTCATCATATACAGTTATTTTGTAGAATATATAATATTCATAACTACTTCTGAACGCCTAGCCATAGTATTTTTCAAATCCCGAAAACAATTTAACTAATAATATATTGCGGAAGCAAGAATCATTCTGAGATGAAACTATACGTTATTGTAAATCAATAATCGAAAAGTGTGTAGAAAGTTGTTCAAAAAAGCTGAATTTTTTCGTGACGGAATGACAACCTGCGCATGCTTTCCATGTCATTGTGGAGTGCAACGACTAGCTGCCAAAACAAATTAAAATTCTTACTTTCCTGAGCGTACACATGTGCTTGTATATATGTATATACGGAACTATCGCAACGTGTAACGTGCTGTACAGGCATAACCACAAGTACGGCCCAATTTACTGCGATTGCTTAACCTCTTCAAATCTCTGCAATGTCATGTCGGTCTACGCAAAGTGGTTTATGTTTAATTTGATGAGATCCATTCATCATCACACATTTCGTCGTCATACTCATGTGGCATGGGATGTTGTACCAGACACCCCGACCTGAATGGAGCCTCTGTTCTCTTTCGTCTTCTTTTCCATGGCCTCATTTGACAATTGGCGAATACTTTTTTGGAAGTAGTTGTCTTCACGACCGTCGTCTGTCACATAGTGGTGATATAAATGTACTATTTTAATACACACACTCACAAGCTCACACAGACGTTTGCGTATGTACTTCGTATTAATCTTCACAATAATAAATTACGGTTACATTACAATTATCAAAACAAAGCAATATCATAACGTTGTTTTGTTATTTTCTGTCGGTTTCAATAGTCTAGTTTCCATTAATTAAAACATACAAGTGGCCAAAAGACATTTTCAAGACAGGGGATTGGATTTTTTGGCGCTGGATATTGGCTAAATTCATTTCAACATTCATCATATTTCCAAATTATAGCGAAATACTTCGTTTCTGTCTGTGATAATTTTATCTTCTGTATTAAAGTGTTGGACATTTCGTAATTTTCATATGTATATTTTATGTTACCGCATATAAGGACAGCTGTAAATGCTGTGCTGATGTAATAGCCAAATCGATTAATTCAGGACGTAGAACACACATTCGTTATTCATTTATATACGTAGCTCAGCACCAGAGATACTGACATTAATAACCGTACCTATATAATGTTCCGTTTCAGATTTGATTTCGCTTGGGATAGACTATAATTGTTTAGACGCAGAAACCAAAGACTCAAATATTCAACCACAACAATGGAAACCATGAACGCCACCAAGACAGACTACTGGAACTTTCTATTTATCGAATTAGCCGGTGAGTACAGTAGGGAACAACATTCACCTTTGGAATCCGTTAAATCCATCATGTATTCTGATTTTGTTTATTTTTTGTTTGGATCCACAGATGAACGAACTAATGACTGGTTTTTGGTGAAATCACCAGTACCACTGTTTACATTGATTGGCTTATATTTATACTTTGTATTGTCATGGGGCCCCAAATACATGAAAGACCGCAAGCCATTCCGATTGGAGAAAACTCTGATGGTTTATAACTTCTTCCAAGTGGCCCTAAGTGTGTGGATGGTCTACGACGTAAGTACCAAGGAACTGTCCTATACCGAAAGAAGGGCCCAGGCAGGTTTAACTAAGGTAATATATTTATTGTTATTGGTTTTAGGGTGTGATGATTTGGAAGGATTATAACTGGAGATGTCAACCCGTCAACCGTTCCAGAACTCCCATGGCGTACCGGGTATATATCTACCTTCAATTGTTTTATCCGCGATTGGTTAATTGTATTTCTTGACTTTCAGGAAGCCCGAGGTGTTTACGTGTACTTCATCGCCAAAATTACAGAGCTGCTGGACACCATATTCTTCGTGCTACGCAAGAACGAACGCCAGGTGACATTCTTGCATGTATACCACCACTCTGTGATGCCATTAATTTCTTGGGGTGCTACCAAATACTTCCCTGGTGGTCATGGCACCTTTGTCGGCTGCATTAATTCCTTCGTACACATAATTATGTACACCTACTACTTCCTGTCGGCCTTTGGTCCTCAAATGCAAAAATATTTGTGGTGGAAGAAATACATCACCAACTTGCAAATGGTAATGTCGCCACCGATGGCATTCCAGTTGAACGAGATATTAATCCACGTTTTCATTATTTCATTTCAGATCCAATTCTGCATTATTTTCATCCACCAAACTCAGCTATTGTACACCGAATGCAATTACCCTCGCTGGTCCGTCTGCTTCACATTGCCGAATGCGGTCTTCTTCTTCTTCCTCTTCAAAGACTTCTACCAAAAGTCATATCAAAAGAAAACTGCTGCAGCAGCTGAACTCAAGCGTAAGGCCGCTGAACAGGCTGCTGCCAACAACAACAACAACAACATCAGCGGTTTCGTTCCAGCCGAGCCGAAGAAGGTCCTCTAAGTTGGCGACGAGGCCGGTACGAATAAAACGTCGTACACATTACGCCAGTCAAAACCTGTATTTACCTCAAAGATTGCACCTAACGCTAGAGAATATTTCTCAACCTTGCACACCACTCGCCATTGTTTCTACTTCGGTTAACGTCCAAATGACAGCAGCCGCTGCCTGTGCGTTCGTTCAGAGCCTTTTGCTGTGTTAAATATTCCATTGTATCTTTCGGTATTTTAATATTAAATTGTAGACCTCTCACAAGGGAGCAGTTGTTACCGTAGTCTTAAGTCATTGTCAGTGTAAATATCCCCTAGGGTTCTCGAGTAGCATTAAATGTTAATAATCATAAGTTTGAAGTACCGGTATTTAGATGATAAGTTTATGTGTCCTAACTTTGTTTTCGAAAATAAAGATACCACACTTTTTTGTATAAAACTAGCATCTGTTTACACGCTTACTTGGGGTCCTATGAAAAACGATTGTAACCGTGGGAGATATTAAATCGTATAACAAAATTCACCAACTACTACAGTCGAAATCGGATAAGCGTACGCCGGTTTATGGAAAAAAATTGGTTAATTTAAACAACAAATTATAAACTAGTATTTCGGATGAATTTTAAAAAACCTTTACTTCGCCTAAAAAAGAAGTCGGTTAATAGAAAATCCGTATAAGAGATACACTTTTTTTGCTAAAACACAAATATATATGAAAAGAGCGCCGTTTTAAAAAAAAAATAACATTTTGTAAAAGTAACGAAATTCATTAAATTGTTTTAAGTCCAAACCTAAAATAGTTGCACATTTTTCCAATCATAGAAACAAAATGTCGACGAAAAAAGTAAGTTCTTACTCAATTGATTTCATTATTAATTGAAAACTTCATTTAAGGGGACCCCCCATTCTCGGTGTCAAAAATGTTTTTGATATAATTATAATCTACACTAATTAATAAATGTCCCTACAAAATTTCAAGTTAAAATCTCAAGAACTCTTGAAGATATAGCCGATCGTGTCAGCATCAAGTGACGGCTGAAGGGCTTCTCAAACTTTAAAGACGTTTTTCTCTAAACATTTTCTTGCGAATGGCGGGCACGATAACTCAAAATGTTTACACGCTTTTCTGTGAGTTGAAGATCTTCCTTATTTCTTAACTTGGTTTTGGTAAAAAATCGGCGATTTTCCAAAAATATCTTTTCAAAGGTTCACCATTTCGTTAATTTTAGAGCGAAGTCAATAATCCTAGTTCATACGAGAGCCAGACATGTACTCTCTCTAACACCGTTCTTCTACATCAGTGGAGTATGTAGCTTTATCTGTTATAAATAAAATGGTAAACGCCACAAAAGTTGGGAACTTGTCCTTAAAGTACTAACAAGTGCTAAATATTCTGTACTTTAGAACGGATAAGAAGGAACCTGTTATTAAATACTAATTGGGAACTATGGCAGTAAACATTTCTATATAAATATTTTCCAGAAATATGTCCTAAAAGTACAACACATTAAATACAGCGGTATGGGTGGAGATAGAATTCTGAAACGGAATTTTCGGATTCTTTAATTACAAAAAAACAACAACAAAACAGTAAAAAATTTCTAAATTATTTTTCTTACAATTTACCAATCGCCATGCGTAACATTTATGATATTTATTTTTTTATTTTATTTGGTATTTATGGTATATGGTATTTATTTATTTATATTTATTTTTATCAATTTCTCAAATGAGACTACCCTGTATAGTTATGCCATTAACACACATCATTTTCGTAAACAATAGTTTTTCCAAGATTTGCATATTTTAACAAATTGATTTTTGAATAGGAAATCCGTTTCGACGGTTTTTATTGGAATTCAAATCAAAGCAACATAGTTTGACAAAATAGGTAGATATCACCTGGGAAATTACAAAAATCTTTTAAATTCCTTGAAACTGAGGTTTGCAAGCTTATAACTCGCGAAATATCAACATATTGCATATAATTTAAATTCATTTCTATAAAATGAAGTATTCTTGTCAAAATCTTAGAATATTGGTAATAAATAACAAGTCGCGTAGAAGCAGTGATTGTGGTAATGTAAAAAAATGGGTGAAAATGTGTTGAAGCCAACACGTTTTTTTGTGTTCTTTCCTGATTTGTGGCTAATCTACACAACGCACGCACATGTGATCAGTGACTAAGTGGAAGAATACCCCACGGACAATATGGTTGTAATGTATGATTTTTTGATACACCCATACACCCAAAAACGGATGCTGACATTTTGAAGCCGGATTTTGGGCGTTTTTTAATTTTTCTTATAATCAGGACGCGCATCCATATAATGGACTAAACTTATTATAGGATTGTAGAACTCGTGATTTTGCTTCATTTAGTGTATATCTCATGAATGTGCTCACCGTAGCTTATTTGCAATTGGGTTCCAAAGATGCAAATTTGGTGCGTACATTTTTATAAAAAACCCTGTTTTTTTGAGTCTAAATTTAAGAATTTCCATTCAAATGCCGTGGAACTCCGCATGATTTTAGTTTTTTTACGTGCCGAATCTAATGAGCCCAGCCAATTCTGCCCATAAAAGGGCCGATATAGGTACCTTGAATGTAGGAAAAACTGCAAAGTTTGACAAATTCGCGTATATAATCGCGTTATTGTTCGAATTCATTCATTACATTCATTCATGTTTGTGTTATCATATTCGCGAATCTGCGTGAAAATAGGTCAAAAATGCATCGATTCGCGAATAATATGCGTGTTTTATCCAGCATTGATTGTGGCGGCACATCCGCGGTTCTCAACCAATTCTTTTACAATGGGTGTACTTTTGTGTATTTTTATATGAGATTACTGAAATCTGATGCTAGTAAAAATCTTATGCACGTTGCGTAATTTTTAGCCATTTTTAGGGTTTTGCGGTTTATACGAATACCGTATGCGCATCAACTGATTTCAACGAATACGCGAACTGAATTCTTTTTAATGTTGAACATTTTCATATACTGTAACTGCAATATATTTGGTCATTTTTAAATTCAAAACTCTTAACAGAGGAGTCTACCGATATTTAACAATCATTTAAAAGAATTTCAAGAAGAAAGTGTCGCATATTTTAGAAGATTAAGGCAAAACCGTATTCCCTTAACAATACTAAAAAGTCAAAAATTAAAAAAACAAAAAACAATTTTTAAGTGATTATTTATACTCTTTCGAGTCGAGCTTAATGATCTAAGTTTTGCAATGAAAAGGAAAGCCAGGAGAAGAACGTACCCACCATTATGCGACGCACCACTTAGCGTTCTGAACCATCAACACACTTCCAAAACGGTTGAGCAAAAACATGTGTATACCATGGAAGCAATTGCAGTTGTGTGGATTAACTGTTTTTGTAAAATTCGAATAAAGCCAATTCGAACGAATTACTACCAAACCTTTATTTATATAAAAAATGTTTTTTGATTCTAAACAATGACAAATGACATATTTTTCAAAAACAAGGAGTTTGGTCGTAAGTCACTCGAATTCCATCGCTACAACAAAAATCTACTTTGAAAATGAACATTCCCTAATGAAGACAATTGTCGAACTTTGACAAATTTATTCGCATATGCAATTTAATTCGCATATGCAAGTTTCGCATCAGGGCGGAATAAATACAAGTTATCAACATACGACCTTTGTAAAGCCTCTTAGCCTAATATGCCTGATGAGCCGCTTAACCAACGGGGAAAGGCGTCGCATAATGGTGGGTACGTAGGTTCTTCTCCTGGCTTTCATTTTCATTGCAAAACTTATATCATTAATCACTTTCAAATGATCACTGCCCTTACAAGGCAAAATTCAAATAACAAAAATTGTGTGGCAATTCAAAAATTAATTTGCTCGCAAAAAATTTTTTCAAAAATTTTTTTATGGAATTTTAAAAGAATTTTGTAATTTCCCATATCGTTAGCTAAAATGCAAAAAGGAGTAACTAACAAAAATTGAAAATTGACTTTTCGAATGAATATTGTGAATGTCAATAAACTACATGTGTTGACAAAGTTTTACACGTCTGCGGTCAAAAAAGGAGCTTCTATTAACAAAAAACAAAAAGACGTAACTACAAGTGGGTTTATAATAATAATAATATAATAATTGAAAAACAATTTTGTTTTATTTAGGTATACATCTGTCAGTGTATTAAAAGTGAACTTAGAAAAATCTTCATTTGACATGTTTAGAGTTTTCATTCAAAACAGTTTTTTGCTTCTCCTACACAATTAAGCTTTTGTTAGTTACACTTTTTTGCATTTTAGCTAACGATATATCTGTTTTCCACAATATTTGATAAATTTTATTGCATTTGTACATAATTATCTGTAAAATAGAAATCAAGTATTACATACTTTCGACAGCCAACTATGATTTTTTATTCGAAAATATAAATATTTTGACATAATATGTAGATATCAGCCAGCCTTACTATATTTAACAAAAATAATAATACGTTCTGTTATAGCTGAATTTTGTTTAACTTATTTGGGGAAAACGTCGAAAGAGATAGTCAAATTTTAGATAGCGCTGATAAGGAAAAATACCAAAAAATAAAGAAAAAAAATTTTTGCTTCTTGCAGTTTCTGAAATAGAGACTTAGATTTTATACATTGCGGTTTTGTTACAAAAATTCAATTCAATGATGACAGAAACAAATATCAGCAACGAATAACGCTATACTGCGAAATTCATTGTCGCGGTATAGCCATTATCATATAAAGCCTATAATCATAAAATAAACGCTCTTCTTTCCTTCATCATTTCCGGAAGTAAAACTTTATACAAAGCCGAATGATGAATAGAAGACGATTAACGAAACCCCTAAACAATGACACTGTCCGCCAGTATTGTGATGTCTTGAAACTGGTTTTCCTACAAGTCTCTTGATAGTTTTAGATTTTGTTAACATTGGAAACTAATAAAGCCCTGTATCGATGTGTAGTGCCTTGAGAATCATTTCAACGATAAAAGTCGGAATATTCGATTTATTAGCAATGTTGGTCACAGTCGCACATTCTTATAATTAAATCGTCAAATATGCATAGTTGTTCGACAATCAGTAATCGATAAAAAAACTAACAGTCCAGATTGGTGGTTTATAATCGCTTTAAAGTTACAATATCATAAAATTTGTCCCATAAACCTTCAAATACCATATGTACATTTAGTTACAGAGGTCAATAATATACGGGATATTCCGGTATATGACCGTCAAATTTGGGGGTTCAGATGGGAATTGCGGTGTTCGAAAATAAACACTATGACACAATACCATAATATACTGTGAAGTACTTCGATAATGTATCATACTAGTACACTAACACTAAAATGCGAGGCACGATACCCAGTTGTTCAATAAATATCAATTGCCTGCTTATGTATAGTTATATAACTAGTTACTATGGTATCACGTTTCTTTATACCCAAAAATGGAACACAAAATATTCTATTGACTTCATTTGTTGATTAAAAACGTTTTCTCTTTCTGTAGTTACTGGTAATGCGAAAAGTAATGAATCGAAAAAAGCAAAACAGAAAAAACAATTGTCATTTTCTTCAGACTTTATAATTTTTTGAATTGTGAAAGCAAATGTTTAATAAAAATGTGTGTTTTATACAAAAATATAAGCAATCAATATTCACGATGTTGAAGATGAAGTGCCGTTTAAATAAAAATGTCAAGAATCTAAAATGCATATGTTGAATCCAAGGTAAGTTCTGGTTTTGCGATACAATAAATACATACGTATTTTTTTTCAACAAAATTATTCTACAGATTTTCAATAGATGCCAATTCAGAATCATCCAACAGATTGGGGGAACAAATAAAAGTTTGAAATACATAGGTAAATATTCTCCAAAAGCTTCTACTTAAGAGACCCATATCTTTAGTTATATTTTTTAAATTTCTATTTCAGATGCTTCAATATTTCGTAGAGGACAGATGCGAACTCTGGTTAATTGCGATAAACTTATTGCATTGTAGGTATATTTGTAAAAATGAAAGTAAGACCAGTGTGCATATCAACATAGAACGTAGCATATTTTTCGGCAGCCTGTTTTATTGACAATGTCTTTTTACTGGATGACAATGTCTCACTTATTACATAACGTATGCGTTGAGAGCCGTTTGATGCCTGTCCAGTTTCAAGCTAAGATGTAATTTGTCCAGCTAAATATAAGTATTTGCCAACAAATTGTACTAATAAATAATTTTATAATAACATGCAAACGGACTATCCGATTTTAACGAAAAGTTGTACAATATTTTTATTTTTACCAAGCCAAGATCAACATTGAAGTTGGGACCCATTGATCCACTCCTACTGGCACCTCACCCACAAAGGGTCAACATTTTTAATATTTATGAATCCAATATCAGACGAATAGAATGTCCGATTAGAACCCAATTTTGCACAACCTATTCTATTAATCAAACATAGATCAAGTTTGAAGATGAGAGTCATCGGTCCACTCCTTTTGGTACCTCCCCCTCAAATGATCGAAAATTTTCTATATATATAAATCCAATACCTGGCGATTCAAATGAACGATTTGAACCAAACTTTGCACAACCTATTATCTTTACCTAGAATAGATCAAGTTTGAAGATGGGACTCATTGATCCACCCCTTCTGGTACCTCCCCACAAATGGTCAAAAATTTCAATATTTATAAATTCAATATCAGACGAATTGAATGTCTGATTTGAACCAAGCTTTTCGCATTTTTTTAACTTAGAAGAAAAGATATACGATTAGAGTAACAGTTAATTTTTCGATTTATTTTATTGGTATATATATTTTTTTTAACTGAAAGACTTACATACATATACATAGGTATACCCATGTAACAGCCAGGTGCTACATGCTTACATACATTGTATGTGTGTACATGTGTACTACAAGGATTTCGTTTCATGATTTAAGAATGGCATTTCCGTTTCTTCTTTTTACCTATGGACCACTAATGACACAATGCGTGATGTGTGCCTCCTATTCGTACAAATTACAATATATTTACAAACTAAAATAAAATAAAAAACAATCGAACACGAATTCATCTAATTCACTTGCAGAATACATCCCGACCACGACCATGACTCAGAACAAGGACCGGCATGACTAACCGATACAAAGGCCTAACTGAAAGAAGAAACGAAAAATGCCCCGTCATATTGGTTTTGAAATCAGACCTACTTACGAAGTAACTAAACAACAAAATACTAAAAGTAGAAAAATGGAAATAAAGCAAATCGACGACACATATTTGTATGATGGCTTAAAACTAGTTAAACTTAAGTGTACTATGATAAAAACCCCCCGGAACCTTGCACTCGATCTACTCAGCTTTGGTAGATTTCATTGTGTTGTTGTTACTGTCGATTAGTCGTTTCATCTGGTCGCCCTGCGACAAAAACGCCTTGGATGGTACACAGCCTAAGCCATTGGCAGCGCGGAGTGCAGCATTGGTGGCTCCACCATCCTTGGTCTTGTAGGTACGTTTGTAGAAGTTGCCGAATAGGTAGAGGAATATCATGGTGTTGGCTATGAAGAAGAATGTCAGCGACTTGGGCATGTTGCAACCCTTCAGGGCAATTGTGACCATGTAGGCCATGATGAGGACGAATTGGATCAACTGAATGCTGGTCATATACTTTTTCCACCACAGGTATTTCTGGTATTGGGGACCCATTGCGGCAACCATGTAGTAAAAGTACATAACAATGTGGACGCCGGAGTTTAGGATTCCTATGACAACACCTTGTTCACCTGCATGAAACACAAACTTAGTACATGGAAACGAATGGGATTGCAGCGCATTAATTATACTCACCGGGGGCATATTTCAGATACATCCACGAGAACAAAGCGGTGATGGTGTGATGATAGACGTGCAAGAACGTCACCTGATTCTGCTTTTTACGCAGCACAAAGAAAACGGTGTCCAACAAATCGATGATTTTCGAGAAAAAATAGAACCAAGCCCCCGAATATAGGGCGAGGCTTTGCTCGCGGGTTCGATGAATTTCACATTTTTTTGACATTAGTGTTTCAGCAATACGGCCTTCGCGGATCGACTGCAAAGCGAATGGAAACAGTTTCTTCTTAGCTAACGGCAAATGCAGTAGCTCATTAGGGTTACTTACCGTGCGACACATCCATATCGAATAGCACACCTGGAACGCGTTGTACACGATCATAATATTCTTCAGTTGGTATGGCTTACGGTTCTTCATGAACGTGGGTCCGATTTTCAGTACAAATAGCAAATACACCGCCACTATACTAAATACTGGGCCCGGAGAGCTCATCAGGAACCAGCGGTCAATGGTTTCGTCTGCAATGATTTCAATAGAATGTTTTAATTCCATACCTTTATTTGCATTCCGCACTTCGAACACACAGCAAATACATACCTACTCCCTTGGAGAGCGTAACATAGCGTTCGTTGAAATCCCGCATGTAGGTGGCCATTGTGTTTGTTACAAATTTCTAAAATGGAAACAAATGAAATGTGAGTGTGTAACATTGATTCATCTTCCTTCGAGCCTAATGTCGAATCACTGGTCTACTTCACAACTATATTAGATAGATGTACTTTTCGTGGAAGAAGTCAGCAGCAGAAGACTGTATCGATTGGATAGAGTAACACTAACATGGGCGTTCGTCTAAACTCACGTATAAGCCCAAATTCTTGGATAACAATGACATTAACAAACACACTTCGACATTAAATGTTCTGGCAAATACTTCTACCCCTCACCGTATTTAAGAAAAGAATGAAAACTACCAGAGACTGTGGCGTCTGGTATTCACACACACAGTTATATTATTTTTAAGCCACAAAACGATCTTGGATGTGGATATTTATACGCGAGTATGTCAGTCGGTGTGTCTATCGTTCTGCCTGATGTTCGCTAACCAAAATTTGTTTGCCATTCATTTTGAACTTTAAGAGATGTTTGAAGTTTTGAATGTGTGTTCACCATGACTTTAATACTCAGGCGATGATCTTAACAGAACACCAGTATAGGGCATAATTGAGCCATGTCTAAATTTGATTCAAGAGGCAACTACTGTTGGGACTGTGAGAAATGTCCATATCGAAAGCCTTTAAGATGTAATGGCTAGTTTAACCATGCCCAGCTAGGTGTATTAGACCCCAGACCGGTATCCGCTGTTCGTTTTCGGATGCGCATATTGACAAGAGTAGAGTGCATTGATGTTTAACATGTGAGAGCAAACCGTTTGTGCATTTCCAACTGAGGTGAATAGTTAACAACGAGTGTGAGCACGACAACCGAACGCCAGAACGAACACCTTGTCCACAAATCAAGATAGAAGATAGAAGTCAAGGTAGTCTTCTTGCACACACAGACAGACGTCAGTTGGAATTTTCTTGTTTAGTGTGAAACGCAGAATTGCAAGAGCATGGAAATGCACAAGTATGCCGGTACCCCAGTATCGATAATACATACTACATCTATAGCTCTGGTGTTTCCCGTGGGCAACTTACATGCCACATTTATTCTTTGGGAACTTTTTGAAGAACGGAAGCATCTTGTTCGTGTGTTTCCATAAATTTTTAAAACGGTTGATTTGTGTTTCTTCCATAGGCATATGACAGATTGTCTGTGTTTAGAGACGACTAGTATAACGGCTGGATTATTAGCCCATTGACAATCGAAACAAACCCCAAGTACCAATATCGTCAGTATGATAATGTGACGAATAAAAGCTTCGAGCTAAGCATGTATGTATGCGGAAGGCGAGCGGCGTGTATGAAATTAGCATAAATTTTTCATTCAAAAATGTTCGAATTCGATATTCCGATTATTTATACCAACGTAATTATAGTAAACAGTTCAGTGAACCCTGATCCACTATCTGTTAAATTGTAGGGCTGAAGTTGACGAGACAAAGAGTACGCTTAGACAAGATGTCGATACGAGTCGTCGTGCATTGTTTAAATTTCGCGACCATTTGAAATGGTAATGAATACCATTCCTCACCGGAAGTGTCAAAAATAAAACGGACAGGGCCAATAAAATGTATTTAAATTAACCACTATTCAATATTGATGGGCTCGGATGTAAACAAAACCGGTTTAATAGCTCGAACCATTAAATGCTCAATTTGATTTGAAAATACCAACGTTATATCTATTTTCTGTTTGAGGGACAACAACTTGATGTCAAATCGAAATATGATTTACTCTTTCTAATATAAATGAAGAAGATCTTCAGCATGTGATGTTCTTAACCAAGTAAATCGGCCATGACATACACAACTACATAAAATCAGTGTACCTATAGAAAATCCTACTCTCGAGACATTACGATATTAACTATTACTCCACAATATCTAATAATATCTAATTAACAATTCAAATCGACATCAATGCGGAGCTAATAGCCGCAAATTCACATCATTAGGTATTGTACTTTCAAATGAAGCACTATAAGAAATTTTAAACGTTCTTGATCTAAGAGAAGATAAATTAAGAATGGAAATCGCAGAGGGAAATAAGGAGGACGTAATGTATCAGTGGTAGGAGGTTAGTAATCGACGAATATACATTTTGTATTTCTGTTATTTTTTTAGATTTCCATTTGAATGTGACTATTGCTAATGGAACCCAACGACACGAGCGTATTATGCATTGCTTTCGAATTGAACCAGGCCACAATGTTAGCACTTCATGCCTCAGCCTGACAGTCAAATTACGTACCTTTACTGATATTCACGTCACATCACTAAATCCTATTGATCCCAACGACATCCGAAAACGACATTTTATTATTTAATGCCAGTTTACAGTATTCATAAATACCAGTTCAAAGTCTAATTAATTTTGCCAGTCAATGCAATATTTCAGGTATATAAATTTCGTTCTTAACGACTGGTGGTAACAATTTCAACAGTTTTTTGACTTCAGTGTCAACCTTGAAATTGGACCGGTTTTCAATTGGTCTGTACAAATCAAACAAATCTATTTATTAAAATTTAAGCCAAGCCATTATACGTTAGAAATGAATTATATACAGATCATCCTACCTTAATTAAAAGGGTTCGAAATGCGATCGGTAATAAACTACATCTCTGTTTAACATATTACTTCGGATTCGAATATGATCGGCTGTGACGACGAGGCAACATGGCGTCCATTAACGTGTAATAAATATTAATTCATTTGACCATTGCTCTCCCATAAATATATTATTAATTAGTATGTTGCCGATGGTGCTAATAATGCGCGTAAATATATACATAGGTAATTATGCGGAAGATAATTCGAATAGTTCCACCATTCAAATACTAGAACTTTGCATTGACAACAATGTGTTACGTACGTATCGACGTCCGACGAATTATTCATTGATATGGTATTCCGCACACGTTGATCGGTCAGCACATGCAGACCGAACAGACGGACGGTGTTTGCGAACACCACGTCCACATCCATATTCAGATGACGCGCTTTGTCAACACCGCAAATACCATGTAGACGACGTACAGTGGGCCACGACACTAGAGTCGATTCCCTATCAAGTATTCGACCATTAAATGTGCGTAATAACATTTAAGTGCAAACGGGAAATGCTTTTCGTTTACTAGTTTCTGTTAATATATAGAATCGATATACCGGAACTGGATATTGCCGACCTGACATTTGAGACATAGTCGATGTAACTAGTTTCCGATTTTCTTATGCTCAAAAGCAGATGTGCTTATTACTATGTTAACACAATGTATTTGCAGGGCATCATCTCAGATACTATACACAAAGGTAACGTTCAATGTGTAACAACGCAATCACGTATATTGCGTTACAACAGAATCAATGTGAAAGCTGAAAGTGCCATTAGCGGCTTTAAACGATTCAACTAGCGGTAAGAGCAGCTGCTAGTTGAGTCATTTAAAGACGTCTCATCCGTAGTTATCGCAGATCTAATGCCATCAAATGCATGAAGATGTTTGGTAGGCCGAACATAATGCGTAGCGTTCCTACGTGTGTTCCCGTTCCAGTAATTATTACGATTTACATTAAAAAAGACAACGATAATGGCTTGGCAGTGTCTTTGATGCCCACTTTGATGCATTTGGTCACACATTTCTCTTTGAAGCATTAGCCACAGTCGCGTTGATACAATGGCGTATGTGGCGGTCGTCAATCTCTAATCGATACACATTATATCCTACATAACACCCGATGTTTAACGATTTGTTGTTGGCCTATTTTGCACATCAAAGCCAGCCAGTCAGTCAGTCCGTCCTTTCTCGCAATGGCATCCACTTTTCCTGTTGCTTCTAAAAATCCCATTTATTTCATATCATTTCATTTGGCAAATACAATTTTAGTTCGATTCGACGTGTTCGGCATAGGTAATTTTGTCATATCGCCGCTGTCGCCTCTTGTTTAATTGTTTGCGCTAGTCTAACAAAGATACTTTTAGAACTCGATACTGACGCTTTTATCATAACAGAGCACATACTTAAGTATTCACGATTCGATCTTCGAGCAATACATAATGAAAGGTGTATTACATAAATGGATATTCCATTTACCAGCGACAAGTCTATATTCCTGAATGAAGCAATAACCAATACACCTGCAATACATTATAACTAAGCCAGGCATAGCTCCTCCATGCTGTGGAAGAAAGCGTCCATCGCATTTGATGTGACTGTTGCTTCGAATTGATTATCAAAACGAAATACCATAAAGAGCAGACCAATTTAGAAACGCACATACATATATGTATGTGCGCATATTTGTAACCTTAACATTTTTAGCACAAATGTGATTACAGCAATTGAATAAATAATTGTTTCCTAAATTAACAAATCAATTAATACAATTTAATGAAACGTGTGCTTCTAAGGGTCACTGTAAATGGGGCCGCCCATTACTAATGTACATCTCCACTATAATCCATAGTATTTCTCAGATCTATTGGCACAGGTCTTTGTAGTTATTGAACAACTAATGGGGTATCTAATTACCCAAATCGGAACAAATATTGCCCTGCCACATGAACACCTTCTTAACCACTCACAATCTGCAACCTGTCGAGTAAAACGACCATTCGGCCTTTGACAAAATTTCGCATTGTTTGAAATTGTGTTAAGCTAGAAGAAACTGACACTATGTGCCCTGTGTGATTCTCCAATTAAGACTTACTCAACTCCAAACAATTGAAGTGAGTTCTAGCATTCACGCCATCTGCGCTGTGCAGGTGTTTGGTAATTACAAGTTAACCATAAGTGTGTTGGTTATTAGCCATGAAACGAAAATGCCCAATTTTGCATTTATCTACAGATGTCAGATAGTCAATTGGCCTATGTCTTCAGGTTGTGTACATGACTCACGTCGGCGGAGCACATTTGGTTCGCTTCCCCTACAGATACGCATATTTTTGTTTGCTCGGATAATGCCTGAACTGCCGATACTGACTGGGTGTTGTGACCGCCCTTCGTTCCGTTTGTAGTTTTTTTATGTTCACTAGCACTTGCACTGGTTTCGTTTTCATTGCTAGAATGGAGTGTGAAATCCAAACATTGGCGTACCTCCGATCACGACAAATTTGTTTAAGTTGCTTAAATGTGTTTACTCTCAATGATTTGGTCAATATTTGTTTGTAAAATTGATGTGTTAACGTTTCAATTAACTGGGGGGAAAATACCTTAAAAGTGTACTGTTTGTCTAAGAGCCGTTCTATTTGAAATTTTTAAATCACAAATCACAGATTTGAAATGCACATGGAATCTGCAGTAAAAAATCGACATCATAATGAATAGATCTATCCTTATAGGGGTAATGATTCTTATGATTGCTCGTTATCCCTCTAAGCTGCACATTTTTCTCCAACGTATCACCATTTTGCTCGTTTCAAAATTACAAATGAGAAAAACCAGAATCATTCTTGGGTACAGAAATTGGTATTTGCTTTGGGTTAAGGTCAACAAGAAAATGAATGTTTGTTGAAAATTGAAAAACTAACAAAATACCTAGTTGAAAATGTGATTTTAAACTGCTTTGCAACTGGAGGTAGCCACAAGAGCAGCAATGGAAAAATGACAAACACACAACTAAATTAAAGTCAAGTATGTATGTAATCACATTCACACAGTTGTAGGCTGTTTTGTACACTTGATATATCGAATTAGCCTGGTACAGGCTTCAGAAAATTATTGATTTTTATGTTTTTTTTTTTAAAAGGAATTCCGCACTTATTATTCGATTTAAACGTAGTTCATTCTGACGTACCGGAATGATCGTTCTTCGAACACTCACTCACACTTTCGAATTGAGGAATGTGTGTCAAGTTCGAAATACTTTGTATTCAACTTTGTTTTAATTTCAAATCAACTCACTTTTGTTTTTTGTTTTCTTTCAGGTGCTAATATCCGTTTCCGATTGCTATGGTTTTTTTCTGAACTTTCTCAACCGCGATTCCTTTCGGTTCTTAACCGTCAATGCTGCCAAGAAGACACCAACTGAACGTTCAATCGCTATTGACGGTTCTATAAATAAAAGTTTCAAGATTACGACGTAACGTAAACAGCACAAACTCAATACTCGCCTCGATTTTGAATTCTCAGTCGCTACTCGCTCGCTAAATTGGTCTAGCTTGAAGGCAATGTCAGAGATGTTCGAATGAGCGAGCAAACGAGCTTATAGCAAACAACACACAAAGTTGCGACAAAGCCACACACACACACACACGAAAGACACACACACGAACAAACAAGCAAAACTTAGAGATGGCACATACAACTATAGAATTTTTCAAATTATTCAAAATTATTCAATTGTGTTATGTTGTTGTTGTTTTCTATTTTTTCTCCAATGCACTGTAGGTCGAACAGACCATTTTACTGGCCAAAAGTCGAATTTCACTTCTTTTGCGTTAATATATGGCAAGTGCCGAATTAAAACAAATAAAACAAAATACCTTAAAATCGTTGCCCGGAATGTAGATTTATCTGGTGTTTGGTTTAAGCCACGCTCCAAAGGAAACCAGTAAGGAAAGGAACAATGTCGGACGTGCCGACTATATGATACCCTACCCCACTATGGGTATATATAAGGCGGTGGCATTTAGCTACTTATTGTAACATACACTAATATAATAATACAGTCAGCGCTCGCTATAACGAATACTCAGTTCATCAAAATCGGCATATGACAGTTGAGCAAAGAATTTGTATTTTTACACTGATCACGGCATATAACGAACATTTACAAGATGTGTTCACTGAGTATAACAGAATGCGTTTGTCTTATAAAAATATATGTAAACTTGTTATTATTATCATTGCTATTAGGTTGCTCTTTATTTATTTATTTTGTTAGAAATGCATTGAAATTTGAATATTGTAGCGTTGACTGTATTTCGATATAAACCAAATGTCCGTGGCGTATCACTTATCTGACTAGATAGAGATCCCTCTGGAAATATGTCGAGTGCACCATTTGTATTAAATTGTCGGATGTACGACGTGGGAGCTAAAAATGGAAATCTGAACCGATTTCAACAAACAAAAAATTAATCATTTTTTTTCAATCGGACAAACATCGTGAAATCGGACGAAATTATATATGGGAACTATGAATCTGAACCGATTTTCAAAAATTAAAATAGGGATCGTCTCATGAAATAAAAGTAAAGTCCTCGATATTAAATTATCAGTAATTATATAGGGGAGAGGGGCACATTTGAACACTTTTTGCTTTCAAGCCTTATAAAAAACAGTTAACTAATGGTGCTTTTAAACGATATGTATTTTACAATGTGCTGTCACTTTTTTCTTCCATATGTAATTCCTTATGTGTGTCAAAATTAACAGCATACACAAGACTTTTAGTTTTTGTGTTCAAACTTAATTAAACATGGTAGTCTCTTGCAGACATGTGAATCCATTTTTTTCATAATTTTACTTTTGATAATAATTTAAAAAAAATTAAATTTTTTAAGTTCCCTTCCTCTATAAACTATAAATATAGGTTGTAACATCTATAGTTATAGCTTAAGAACAATATTAATAAAAAAAATGGAGACATTTATATACATACATTTATATATATATTTTTTTAAAAAATATGCCATTCGACATGCATACAATTTTATGGAATTCTTTTTTTTTCAAACAATTTGAAATTGATAGATAGATAGATGTCTCAGTTTTGCATTATGCCTGTGGATTTTTTTCATATCCTTGATGTAGTTGAAAAAAGACCACATTTTCTCGTATTAACCAAAAACAACATTGTTGTTATAGAAATTAAATTGTCATGCTGACAATTCATTTCTGTCAAAAATAAACAAAAACAAATATTTATTTGTTTTCATTTTTTGTAAACAAATAATCTATGAGGAATTTAAATCTTTTGTTTTTTTTTTGAAAATTTACCACATCCTGCCCGAGGCTCCTATATTTATATTTATTTAATTGTGACCTCCAAATCAGCCCTTCTCAGTGGAAAAGTTTTTTTTTTTCGTGAGAAAGCACTAGAAACATTATAGAGGCCCATATGTGTGGCAAACACCAATGGACAGATACCAATACAGGCTCCTTGCAAATTTTAAAGATCCATATTTCAGCGGCCTATAATCAGGAACCAAATGTAAAATACATTTTTTCGTCATTTGAGGCTTGTAACATTTTCTGTTCCTATAAATGTATTTTTTGTTGTTGAGCATAATTTAAATTTGAAGGAAATGAAACGCCGAAGAAATTTGTTCTGACAATTTATTTCACAAACAATAAAGAAAAAAACTTTAAAACCATATGATTGTCACTTACACCTTATTAAATACGCCTTGGTATTAACTATTAATAGATCTGTCGTTTTGAACGTTATTCTGAATTTGTTTCGTATGATGGTTTGAAAATATTAAGTTTTTTATCATGGGTGCATTGCATTATAAACTTTTATTATCGAATTATCCAATCAGGTCAGGTCGTCCTGATGATTTCGATGGACAAATCTTATAGCGAGATATATTAAATAGCATTCATTCTCTTAAAATATACTTAGTTTTTTGACAATTCAAACATTACAAATTAACAACATGTTATTAACAAATAAATGTCAACAGAATGTAAATATATGAAGACAGAATGTAAAGGAAGACCAAACTAAAGATGTTCCGCAGTGCAACAGAACACGAAACTTGCTTTAGAAGTTTAAACCAGAGTATTGAAAGTGTTAACAATAAATAATAAAAATCACCCTCGACTTCGTATTCTATGTATTTTTCGAAACGACATATCGGAGATATAATGTACCGTAGCAGCAGACCCATACAATGCATTCAATTTAGGAAACGAACGCCATTTGTCAATGACCCACGCTTTTGCTGCGTTCATATGATTTATGTATTTTGCGTCTTCGTAAGTTGGTAGAAGGTTGATAACCTTTTCGTCTCGAACCGCTAAGACAACTGATCGACTGACTAACTGGATTTACACATTATCGCATACTCTCGCTGATCACACACTTGACGTGTTTGAACATCAGTTACTATGTTTAGCAGTTGGGTCGCATAAATTGAAACTGATAATATGGTCAAGGCGCCGAACAAAGAGAAATTAAAGAAATCAATGCAAAAATATAAAAAAAACCGTTCGCTATTTTCAAGGTGAAGTTCATGAGCGGAAGTGTTTGAAACAAAAATGCTGAAAGAAGACACAGAAAGATCGTCTAAGGCAAAACTGTTATAATAGTTCATAATATGAATATTTATACATTCATTGGTGTATTTGTAAGTATTTATACCGCGCACAACAATATATAAGGCAATTACAATTTTGTTCATGGTTTTTTAGAATTTTGATCATGATATTTCCTCGTCTTGATGAATCGATTTAGCTTGATGTAGGGGAGACTGGGGCACATTCGGCACCTTTTTTAGAACTCTACATGTTAGTACTTATTGTCCTTTGATACTTAATTATGAAAACTTCCAGCGGTAGCTTCGGTGTTTAATGGGGCACATTCGGCACCGTATATATATATATAAATTCGAACCCTATTTAAGGATTATTTTTAAAGACAAACTCAAAAACATTTTAAGGAAATAATATAGTACTATCTGTGTGTGCCCCACTTTAAAATGCCGAATCTACTCCAAATGTCCTTTCTATAGTTTTTTTGTTCATTTTTTTCAATCAATCTTCTAAAAATATTATATCTTTAATTATTTTTATAGAAATATAGATTGGAATTAACGACTTTTTAAAATACTGCCTTATAATACGGTTTCCGTTGTCAATTCCTTTGCATATATGTGAAATAAATCCTCATACAGTAGGTTAACGCGGTAAAAAGTTCAAATGTATATACCGTTTTAAAATTTGAAAAGTTTCATACACGAAATACTTTCGAAATCGAATAGAAATAATACAAAAACTTCTGTAAAAATACAAAAGCCCGTGCATTTTGCGACAATTATTTATTTTGATATTCGATACCTATGGATTAAGGCTAGTGATGTACAATGAGAAAATGTCATTGCCGAATGCCCAGATGACGAAGGTGCCCCAGTCTTCCCTATATCCATTAGGTTTATGACTGTTCATCTCATTTGAGAATTTGATTATGACAACCCTTATAATTTGAAACTCATCTATCAATTTTAAATAATATGAAAAATAAATTCCATAAAATGTTATGTACATATGTCGATTGGCATATTTTCAATTAAGTAAACAAAATATATTTTCTAAAGCTGAACATTGCTCTCAAGATTTAACCATGGTTGCTACATCTTATATTTAGGCGGAGAACTTCAAAATATTTTTAAATATAAATTATTTAGAAATTTCTGCCACTGAACAAATGATATGCGTACATTTTGAAGGCAAATTTATGAAAAAATTGGAATCATATGACTGCATGAGACAACCTTGTATAATTATGCCATGATTACTGTTTTGCAAGAATCATATGGTTGGGAAAAATCCATTATTTATTCGGCAGATGACTGCACTGATAGATTTCTCGTAAAATATCGATCAAACAATTTCAGATTTATGCTCTTTGGGAGGTTGACATTTCGCGGTAAAAAAAGTATTTTGCTGCTTTTTGTTTGGTACATTCAGTTGTGAGTTAAAGGGTGTTAAAAATGGAAGTGAATAAGGAGAAAATTCGGTACATTTTACAGTTTTTCTTTGACAAAGGCGAAAATGCAAGTCAAGCGGCTAAAATTGTGAATGGTGTTTATGGTTCCGATACTGTAACAGCCATTTATGTGCAATTTTGGTTTCGTATATTCCGTCCAGGAATTTTTGATTTTAAAGATGCACCTCGCACAGGTAGGCCGGTCATCGAAAATGGCGATAAAATCGGAGAAATTATCGAAGTTTATCGGCATGTTAGCAGTCGTAACATCGCCCAGGATCTAAAAATCGACCATAAAACTGTTTTAAACCATTCACAAAAAATTGATTTCTTTTTCCCCAACCTAATATTTTGATGAGTTTAGTTCAAATCCGACAATATGGGTTTATAATCTACGCTTATATTCAAACAAACAAAGTTCAAGTTCGACCCCATCTTCGAACTAAGTTTAGAAGAAATATTAAGATGTGCAAGTTTTTATGAAATCGATAGACGGACGGACATTTGTAAATCGAATCCAAATTTTTGGTCCAAAGAAACGTGGGGTGTAATACCAATACTTCGATGAGGCAAATTATCACCGTATCAAAGTGTATATACCTTCATTAGCCATAAGGCTGAGGATATATGTAGAAATTCATTCACTGTAAGCAAATATTTAGTTTAACAGAAGCTTTATAGCCACAAAAAATTACATAACCGTTTGTTCATATGGTATGTGGTTTTTGTGGAAGGTATACAATTTGATACTTTTTGTTAGGGGAAAAGTCAACATATCATAAACCTAATGTCAGAACCGACAAGGGGTTTTGCATAATATTCGCACTGTTAGAGATTACGGCCTATAAGTGATGGGTTATTTAGAACTTGAAATCGAGGGATCAATTTTCGATAATGATTTTTCCGAAGTTACGGTCTGGTAAAGTTACAACACCTTTTTCACATATTATTCAAAACATTTTATTTATAATTCGAGAATTATATTTGTAATTCACAATATTTCAGTTGTAATTCAATAATTTTATTTTTAATTCATAGAATACCTTTCGAAATCCATAGAATTTCATTTGAAATTCATAAAATTCCGTTCGAATTTCATAAAATTACATTTGAAATGTATAAAATTCCATTTGATATTCGAAGGATTCCACATTGAACACATGGGAACACATATTCACAAAATATGGCCAATTTTTGGAAAGTAAATAATAGGTGTTAAACTTATATAACGTGTGTCTGGTTACTTTTCCAGTAACATTTACTCAGTAAGTTCTAGTTCAGAGAGTAAGCCGTTTTTACTCTCTTACGATAATACTGAAAAAAGTAAACAGACAACATTTAGTAAGATTTAGCAAATAAACAGCTGATTCAAGAAAACGTTTTATTTGTGCCAAAATAAACAACAAACAAAGGACGAACACAATTATTTGTCTTGCATTTAATATTAAAAATAAAATGAACAACAAAAGAAAAATTGATTTGGTATGTTCCCCGGGAACATTTAAGCTTCCTGCATCAATACATTACAGGAACTTGCCTAAAAATAAAAAGAATTAGTTTCTAATTTAATGAAACTTTGCATTATTTAAGAATTTTCTTCCATTTTTCTGTAATTTTTATACAAATTAATTTCAAATTGAACTTTGGAAAATAAAAAAAAAAATGTTTTAAATAATTTTTGTGTTTGGTCATAAAACAGCTGATCCGATAAATTCTTTTAGTAAACTCCAGTAAGTTTGTTGTTGTTGAACTGTCAAACTTGCTCTCTCACTTGACTCTCTTTTACTGGATTTTTGGGTAAAAAGACAACATTTAGTAACATTTAGTAACAATTGTTACCAAATATCGAGTAAACAGACAGATCTATAGTCTATCTTCGTACCTTTTGGGAGTTTTTGAATCTGATATTTATCTCATTATAGCCTTCGCCGAAATGTAGCATATTATGAGAAGGAAATTGCCTTCTAGGGTAAACTCTCACGTACATGGCACAATAAAAATGCCGAATTTGATGAAGAAGGCAACTTTGTGTTGGAGTCTTGTAATTTCATATTTGCTTACAAATACATGCAATAAAACAGTAATGTACGTTTACATTTCTTAAAAAAAGGGTCATGTCGATTCTAAAGCACTTGTAACGACATATATTAAAATTATATAACTTTCACCCAGACTTTTGAATTCAAAACTTTATAAAAATACAATAAATAAACCGGAGCTAGATTTCACAACTCATTATCATCATCACAACTGTAATCCGGACTGTTTGACTAATTTTATGAGTATTTTTTATTGAAATTTTAGCATGGCACGAAACTACAGTTACAATTTTTGGCAGTTAATGTTTTCGTTACATTTTTGCTTGGCCCCTTCATTGAATAGGTCCTAAATCCAAATTTCATAATTCCAATTCTATCGGTTTACTCACAATTTAAATTGTACCAAATTTAGTACACAGTAGTACGAATTTTTAAAACCCACACCCCCATAGCGATCATAAATCCAAGTTTCAGGCTTCCAACTCTATCGGTTAACCCACAATTTAAATTGTACCAAATGTAGTACACAGTAGTACAAATTTCCAAAACATTCGACATACCCCAATCCTACCACTACAATGATTCTAAATCCAAGTTTCAGGATTTCAACTCAATCGGTTCACCCATAATTCAAATTGTACCAAATTTGGTACACAGTAGTACTAATTTCCAAAACTTCCTACATATCCCAATCATACACCTCCACAGTGATCCTTAATTAAATTTTGAGGATTCCAATTCTATCGGTTCACTCACAATTCAAATTGTACCAAATTTAATACACATTAGTACAAATTTCTAAAATGACTCCAAATTCAAATTGTACCAAATTTAGTATCATTAGTACCCATAAGTGTTAATTTCTTAAACTGAATCCTGACACCAATCCTACAGTGATCCGGACTCCAAACTTCATTGTTTCCGCTCTATCGGTTCACCCAAATCCAAACTGTACCGATTATAGTACGATTTAGTACTTTTCGTATACATAAGTAACAAATTTCCAAACCTAAGTTCATATCCCAATCCTATACTCCGACGATAATGTTAATTTCAAATTCCAGAATTCCAGCTCGATTTGTATCTCCAAATTAAATTTTTACCAAATATAGTACCATTCAAAACCATCTCCTTAAATATAACCTCCATTTCAACCCTTATTCGCATTCCAACTTTTAAGTTTTTAGCTCTATCCATTCACATGCTACGAAATTGTACCAAATTTAGTACATTTTCGTACTTTTCGCATACTTATAGTTCGAATGTCTAAAAAACCCTTTGCCATATCTATTCTACACTCCATAAGTGACCCTCATTTAAAAGTTAAGAGTTCTACCTCTACCGGTTCGCCAAATACAAATGGTATCACATTTAGTACTTTTCGTACCGTTCTAGTACGAATTTCCAAAAACCCAGCCTTATCTGTCACCTTTGGAGCAAGAGCGACCCTAACCCAACATTTCAAGATTCTATCTTCAGCCGTTTCTTCTGGGCGTTGATGAATCGTTAAATCAGTCAGTCAATCAATCACTTCACTCTTTTATTAGTATAGATAAAAACATAAAACTATTTAAATTGTCACTAAATTGATAAAAATTTAAACCAACTTACTGTATTTGTGAACAAAAAAATCAACAGTTCTTCCATTACCCTGTGCGACACGAAAATTTTTCACGGGTTCTAATGTATCAATTCAGTTTAGTTGGAGTCCCTGGACCACGAAAATACCTTTGGTTTTTCTGGGTCACTTCGAAAATTAATTAAACGCTAAATATAGAAAAAAAACGTGGTTTCATGAATTTGCCACTTGAAACTCGAATAACTTATTTACTTTATAACGTATTTATATTATTCCTTTTTCTTTCGAATAGTAGAATTCTTCCTTTCAAACAAGATATATATTTGGTAAATCAGTTGAGGATTGGCTGTGTTACAGCGGTTGAAAAGTTAAAAAATACGCATAAAGTGACAAAATTTATTTTTCTTCTGACTGTACGATGAAATTATGATATCAAGACGTATATGTTTTATTATATTACGGGGAATAAAATTAAATAAGCTTTCGAAAGTGTGAAAAATCGGTTAAAAAATGGATGACTTATACACATTTTTGTATTGATTCTATGCATATTCTCTAAAGGAAATAGGGGTCTATCTCGTTTCCTGTTACATACTGTTAGTTTTGTAACACGCTAAAGGAAACGAGATATACCCATAGAATAATATAAATCCGTTATAAAGTAAATAAGTTATTCGAGTTTCAAATTGAAAATCCAAGAAACCGCGTTTTTCTCTATATTTACCGTTATAAAATTAATTTTCGAAGTTACCCAGAAAAAAACAAAGGTATTTTCGTGATCCAGGGACTCCAAAAAACCAGAATTGGTACATTAGAACCCCTAAAAGAATTTTTTTTGTTTTTTGTAGCACAGTGTTATTTTTCAAAATTGGGAAAATGCTTAATATATACCTCTAAAAACTGAATATAAACAGATCAATGTACATTTGACAGGAAAACATGAAAATTATTACCGAGTAATAATACGTTTACAGCCCGAGAGTTGGATAACAGTTTTCTAAAGTCGGCACAATATTTTATAAAACGGCATATACATTAGAACTTTTTACCGGGTTAACCTACATTATGAAGATTTATTTGTTATATATGTAAAGGAATTGCCAGTTGAAACCCACTGGGTTAACGAAATCCTGTTAAAAGTAAACGTACTATAATTGTTATATATATTCAATTCAATAGGGTTTTCACTCATTTAAATCAAATTATTAAAATATATGATAAAAATCTATTCAATTTTTTTATTTCTTATTTATTTTATTTATTTTTTTCTGACATTCCGACTATAGGAACATATCATGCCGACAATTGGAAACTAGTGCCGACTAGTGAAAGAAAAACACTATTTTACTAAATTGTGAAATTACTCAATATCAGTACAAAATAATTGAAAACTTGCTGATTGCATTGAGATGTAAACAACATTAAGAAACAGATGAAAAAATACACACGCCAAATTAAAATACGCACACACTTGATTCGATTGGTTGAAATTTCTTTAAGTTTCTGACTATAAATTATTAGTCAAACGTATCCACTTAATTTTTCGGTTTTAAAAGTGGCGTACGTGCGTTTTAATTAATGAATGAAATAGTATTATTTTTATATGTGAATATGAACATCCCAACTTAAAATTAATTAAATAAAATAGTCAATATTTATGTAAATTCTATATAAAAAATAATTATTGCTGAACAAAAGCAATTGCAACCTCACAGTGGAAAGTATCCACCGGTAGTATTTACAACATAATAATGGTTAAAAGTCAACCTTCTCATGGAATATCAATTGCTGAAATCGCAGAGGAATGTCTGGAAAATAAATGTAAGCCTGAAACAATTCAAAGAATTTTTCATAAGCATGACCTTCATGGTAAAGTTGCACTGAAAAATCCATTCATAAACCCCAAAAACCGGAAAACCCGATTGGAGTTCGTTCAAGAACACGAAAAGAGGATTTTGCATCTTGGAAATTTGTTATTTTTGCTGGTGAAAGAAAATATAACTCGCGCAGCGCGAATAAAGCCGAAGGGACGTAACGCACGGAAAAGAAAATTGTTTATAAGTTTATTTCTTCAACATTCTAAAAGATAATTTGTCCATTTGTAAACAAGTATCTTGGTTACTCTGAACGAAATGAGTAACATATGTATGAAATAAACATTTGTTTATATTCCCTACTCGATTTTGGGAAAAAATCATGATGGCTCATTTATTTTCTGAGTTTTTAGTTATAAGTTAAATTTGTTAAATTTAAAAAAAAAAAAAAAAACAAATCTTAAGCGTAGTACACATTAGCAATTTGAATGACATTTTGCTTTTTTAACAGTGTTGCCTCTCAAGTTTGTCATTCATCAGCAACCACAAAAATATTCATGGTTGGACAGTCCGTAATCGATAAAAAACCGCCACTCAAAAGTGCTGGTGTTTACACCGCTTTAGACGTATACGTTTTAGAATGTACAGTACGTTTGACACTCAGAGAAAATTACAAAAATAGACTGTTACCACCCAAGAATCGATTATGAAAAACTATTCTGGTAGAACAAGGGTATGTCTAAAGCTAAGGTCACATGCAAATATTTGACTCAAATGACTATTTTTTGTTTGCCCCAAAAAATGTAAAATTTGCACACTCTTGGTTTTGTGTTCACATTACACTGAAATATTTGACACATTTTGTTTGCTCAAACAGAGACCAAATAGTGTCAAATAATGAAATGGGAAAACATGTTTGACGTGTGGTCACGTTGGAAATATATTTGCACCATGAAACATTTTGATCAAACTGTCAGAAAGCATAAATTTGTTTGCCAGCAAATATTGAGAGAAATTATGGCCAACTTCGATTATCTTTTAAATCCTGTCGTATATTTTATAATCTATTAATAAGTATTTTATGCAATTGTTCTAAATAGTACAATATACATCATACCCTTACGGAATCAGCTTAAATATTAAATTATGAATGAAACAATTTGCGATTATGTTCAGCCGTGCCGAACATTTTAATAATCACCACCAAATTAGATCCCATTTAGTAATAAAATTCGGAATGTACGGGACCTTTATGTGGAGAATACGTCAAAACGCCATGTTTGTCTAGACCATATGTCGAGATTTGTGACGAGATAATTTACCTTCTGAGAACCCGAAATACAAAATAAAAGTTTTTACTTAATATAAATCCCAAATGCAAACCTCGGCCACATCGCTTAAAAATATATTTAGATATAGCTCCCATATATAGTTTCGTCTGATTTTATGTAAATAGTGCACCAAACTCCCAATATTGGTCCGATTGAAGCAAAATTTTGCACAGAGTACTGACATAGGTCCCAACTGATGTATGCGAAATTTTGTTTGAATCGGTTCAGATTTAGACATAGCTCCCATATATAGTTTCGTCCGATTTTAGGTAAATGGTGCACCAAACCCCCAATTTTTGTCCAATTGAAACAAAATTTTGCTCAGCGTACTGAATTAGGTCCAGACTTATGTTTTGTTAAAATTGGTTCAGATCTAGATATAGCTCCCATATAGTTTCTTCCGATTTTTTGGGAATGATACACCAAACTCCCAATATTTGTCCGATTGAGCAAAATTTTGCATAGCACATGCAATTGAGGAAAAAATATGTCTGATAAGGTTTGTGGAAATCGGTTCAGATTTTGATATATGTCTTATATATATTTTCGTTCAAATTAATGTAAATGGTGCACCAAAAGGCCTATGTTTGTTCGATTTACACAAAATTTGGCAGAGTATTAAATTGAATATAGAGTGATAACAAAAAGCAAATATTGTGTGCAACTGTTGCTCAATAAGGTCCATGTGTTTATATATAGCTCCCATAAATAACCTTACTCGATTTCATACAAGTGATATACCAAAGAATCCAAGTTTGTCCGTTTGACATGCAAATTTCCATTGATTTCAAAATGGTATGTGTATGGAATTTTTTCAATTGGTTCAAATATCTATCTAGATAGCACATTTAATTTCGCCCGACTGCATCTCAATGTTCCTCCAAAGATTATATGTCTGTTCTATCTACAGGATATAGTCGGCCCCGTCCGACTTTTGAACTTTCCTTACTGGTTTTCTCATAAAAAATGTCATATTTGATTGGATAAAGTTTCAAAAATATTTTGTTTTGAAATGCTAACACAATGAATTCATCAGCTGCTATTTTCCATTGTTTGCCCGTACAAAAAGTGTGGCCAATAGAGTCTTTTAAACATTATAGTGTGTACACCGCTTAATGACAACATGTCTGACAGTTAATTGTATCAATATCATGGCACAATGAATAGGTAGTCTGTTGCATTCTGCCTAATGCGGCGTCATGGTGAGGTTCCACACTAGCTCAGGAGGGATCTTCATCCAGGGGAGGTCTTTAACCCTGCCACCATCAACCCTAGGGAATGAATATTTATTGGATTTAGATCGAAAAACAACACAACATACAACATGGCATAGGAGCTTGATGGAGTCTGCTCCTCCACTTTGCCCGCTCATTCTTGACCCTTTCCTTCTAAAATTTTTAATTGATTTTAAAAGGGCCCCGTACTCCACTAACACATATTCACTCACAACATACTCTCAAACTTGCTCTCTGAAACAATCAAATTAACACAACATATTAAATATTACATTCAGACATAAACAAACTTTATTAATATGGTCATGTTGCGACTTAACCTATGGAACATTAATTTTACACATAATCTCTACTTCTTCTGGGATTATCGACGCCAAATTAAATCTACTAATTTATCAGTGTCATTAATTCTGATTACTTTTCGTCACCAATAGATATTACGTCAATCTGACCAAATTACTAAACAATAATCTCGCCTAAAAGAGCTCTGTTCAGCTAGTATATAGGGCAAATCACTTCTAGCCCACTAAAATCTCTACCAAATAAAATCTATTGATTCTCTGGGTAACCTCACACTTTTAACAAACTCTGGCATCAATAAACCTTACATTTTTCTTTGACTTACGAACTAAAGCATTAAACACGGACAAACACAACTTAACTAACTAAAAAAATAATTTAATTTAAAACTTTATAATTTTTCTTTCATATATTTTTTTAATTATTTCTTTTAGTTGTTAGATTTTTCTTTCTTTTAATTAAATTATTGATATTTAATATTTTCTTTGCAGGTATTTTCGTTTGCAGCCAAATTTAGTGGACCTTTCAATAAAAAATCTAGGACTTTCACCACCCGTAACCTGTTTCCTGGGACTTATGCGTGTTATTCCTGCATTTACTCGCAGATTTACTGGGATTAGGCCTACCGAAAAACGGCTCTCTGTGTGTACCTCACTGCAGTCTACCAGGAATTCAAACTTAAGGCCGGGGATTTTGCTGATATTTTCGGGGGTTTTTATTAATTGATGTTGACCTCCTGCTACGTACACTGGAGGGGTCAGAGTGGTCTGGTAGATGATGATGGCGCTATCTTTAAATAAAAACGAACAATCACCAAAGACACCAAGGTTATACAAACAGCTCGTACTTACGATAATTTGTACGCGCAAACCACATAACCATTACAGACACAAACTTAATAAATATCCACTTTTAATTAAAATAAATTTATTTGGTTGTTATTTGAATTTTGCCTTGTAAGGGCAGTGATCATTTGAATAATTTTAAGTGGTTATTTATACTCTTTCGAGTCGAGCTTGATGATCTATGTTTTGCAATGAAAAGGAAAGCCAGGAGAAGAACCTACGTACCATTATGCGACGCGTTTCGCTGTTGGTTAAGCGGCTCAACAGGCATATTGGACTATGTGGCTTTACAAATGTCGTACGTTGATAACTTGTATTTATTCCGCCCTGATGCGAAACTTGCATATGCGAATTAAATTCAAATTTGTCAAAGTTCGACATTTGTCTTCATTCTAGGAACAGTCCTTTTCAAAGCAGATTTTTGTTGTAGCGATGGATAATTAATCCACACACCTACAATTGCTTCCTGGTATACACATGTTTTTGGGCAACCGTTTTTGGGAGTGTTGATGGCTCAGAACGTTAAGCGGTCTTGGCAACATTTGTGTTGCTCTGAGGACCTAGGTTCGAGCCCTAGCCGTGCTCGGCTGAAATTAATTTTTTGTTATTTGAATTTTGCCTTGTAAGGGCAGTGATCATTTGAAACTACTAGGGCTCGAACCTAGGTCCTCAGAGCAACACAAATGTTGCCAAGACCGCTTAACGTTCTGAGCCATCAACACTTCCAAAAACGGTTGCGCAAAAACATGTGTATACCAGGAAGCAATTGTAGGTGTGTGGATTAATTATCCATCGCTACAACAAAAATCTGCTTTAAAAAGGACTCTTCCTAGAATGAAGACAAATGTCGAACTTTGACAAATTTGAAATTAATTCGCATATGCAAGTTTCGCATCAGGGCGGAATAAATACAAGTTATCAACGTACGACATTTGTAAAGCCACATAGTCCAATATGCCTGATGAGCCGCTTAACCAACGGCGAAACGCGTCGCATAAAGACTCGAAAGAGTATAAATAACCACTTAAAAAATAAATTTATTTGTTTTGGTATTTATTTCTGTTTTGTAGCTTGATTTATTAATTAGTTTTTTTTTTTTTTTTTGTAGCCAGGTCAAAATTTGTATATGGCTTCTTAGCCGCTTAACGTTCTGAGCCATCAACACTTCCAAAAACGGTTGCGCAAAAACATGTGTATACCAGGAAGCAATTGTAGGTGTGTGGATTAATTATCCATCGCTACAACAAAAATCTGCTTTAAAAAGGACTCTTCCTAGAATGAAGACAAATGTCGAACTTTGACAAATTTGAAATTAATTCGCATATGCAAGTTTAGCATCAGGGCGGAATAAATACAAGTTATCAACGTACGACATTTGTAAAGCCACATAGTCCAATATGCCTGATGAGCCGCTTAACCAACGGCGAAACGCGTCGCATAAAGACTCGAAAGAGTATAAATAACCACTTAAAAAATAAATTTATTTGTTTTGGTATTTATTTCTGTTTTGTAGCTTGATTTATTAATTAGTTTTTTTTTTTTGTAGCCAGGTCAAAATTTGTATATGGCTTCTTAGCCCAATAACTTCCAAATACCCAAAATATTTCTCCGTTAATGCTTTTATAATCCGGCAAATGGCTGAAATTTTCACTAAATTTAATTTTTGGCGAACTTTTCTTGGTTTATTTTATTTTAGTCACCTTCGTACTTGCCTACAACAATGAACAGGGTTGTATTGTTTTGGTTTGGTGGCAACACGTTACGTCTCCCCTAACCTTAATATTTGACAGCTGAAGTGGCAACGCTCTCTACAGCCCTGTTGAAATATTATATGCTGCCAAATTTTTGAAATATTATAAGGAAAAATTTGACAGATAATCGAGACAAAAAAATGTTTTTGTTTTGATACATCACCTTATTATTGCATCATGTATCAATATATGTGCTGATGTGGCTACCTTATTAAATCTGTCATGCTGTTAGTGTGTACTCGTTTTAAGTGCTGCTGTCATGGCTGGCCAAAATACCCGATTACTCGAATATGACTGCAGCTGCTGTGAGTGTATACGGTTCTAATTTAGTCTCCATCCCACCTCATTCGTAATATTTGGATTATACCACTTTCAGTTCATCTTTAATTTATTGAAAATATGCCAATCGACATACATAAAATTTTATGGAATTTATTTTTCATATTATTTAAAATTGATAGATGAGTTCCAAATAAAAATGGGTTGCCATAATCAAATTCTCCAATTATGCCATGACCCGATATTATATTATATTATTTACAATTGATAGATGAGTTCCAAATAAAAATGGGTTGCCATAATCAAATTATGCCATGACCCGATAGTATTCATATATAAAATAATATTTTTTTGGAATAAAAAAAGGCACAGGATGATAGATTAATATGTTATTATTACATATAATTGCGTTCACGAACTTTTCAAATTATTTTGTACTCTGAAAGGCTAAACAGAATGTTCGCGTTGAGCGTGTTTTGTTATCGCGTTAACGCACGCAAAAAGTTAAAATATATTTAACTTCAAAGCGCAGCGCACATCAACTTCATGCGTTAGTGTTATCGTTTCCTTGTGGTTGTTGTATTTTCGATAACACAAAACGCAACGGATGGCTCAACGCGAGCATTCTGCTTAGCCCTTGAGAGCGAGTATGTGCGTTCGCGTTGTGCGTTTTTTGTTATCGTGTTAACGCACGCAAAAAGTTAAAATATATTTAACTTCGAAGCGCAGCGCACAATTATCGTTTCCTTGTGGTTCTTGTATTTTCGACAACACAGAACGCGACGGATGGCTCAACGCGAGCATTCTGCTTAACCCTTTACGTTTTCTATATCTTTGACTCGGCTTTTTGACATTTCAATACAAAAAGTCGATTAATCGATTAGTCAAAAGTCGACTTACACATCCCTATCTGATTCAGTGTTTTTCCTCACAGACTACGCACTTGAAAGTAATTTTTTATACGTACACATTCAATAGAAGTTGTTGTGGAAATTGGAAAACGTAGTGACAAAATATATCATTTAGAAGTGGTTAGTAGCATCAGACAAAAACAACAATGTCCAAGGTTTCCCTGAATCTCGGACAAGAGTGTGACGGCAATTGTGGTGGAATTGTTGAACAGCCACAGATAATTGGGGGCAATGGAGAAACGTAATATTGAAATCTTGATACATATTAAGCACAATATTACATTAATGTTCATACACCCATGTATATTCCAATGCTAGTTTTGCCAATTTTCATCAAAAAAGTACATCTCCCATTTAGTGTAAAATTCCTGGGAGGTTTTCGTTTATTTTATATAATCACATTTTACAAATTACAATACGTTGATATGTATACAAGCGTACATTTAGCCTTTTGGTTGTATTGAAATATTTGTATATGTAGGTTTATGTATGTATGAGTTATTGGTGTATTGTCGGTGTATTCATTTGACGAAATGTTCCAAAGATCAAACTTAAAATACACCAGATAGTAAAAAATATTAAATGTGACGCAGCATAATACTCCTTTTTAGGTAGACAAAATGCTTAATGTGACTGACAAACGGTATGCTAGAGAAGGTGGCACACACTTGGCGGAAAGTAAATCTAATATTCTACTTTGGGCCATTTTTACAAGTGTTAAGACAAACAAATCTAAGTTAAAATTTTGGTTCGTAAAAAAGGAAGGTGTTGTTCCGGGATATACCTACTATGACTGTTCCAGAAACAGCAAACCTGTAGAAGTGTACATTTTTGCTGGGTACAAAACATTTTTCTAAAAATGTATATTACAATGAAAATGCTTAATATTCTACTTTGGGCCAGTTTTACAAGTATTAAGATAAATCTACGTTGAAATTTTGGTTCGTAAAAAAGGAATGTGTTGTTCCGGAATAGACCTACTATGTCTGTTACTTAAACAGCAAACATGTAGAAGTGTAAATTTTTGCTGGGTTCAAAACTATGTCTAAAAATGTATATTACAATGCAAAATTGTTCTTTATGATATCGAAACATAGTAAATATTGGTAAATTGCAGTTCTGGAACGGACATAATATGTTTCATGGTACAATTATATGGTAACTGCAAAACCCAGCAGATTTAATTTCAACGTAATACTACTGTCAATATAAACATGACGAATTATGTTTTTAAAAATTGCCAAACAGAAACATTTGATGCGCATAAAATTCGAAACTGTCCATGGCGCAAATATCAGGATATCCAGAATGCGAGTTCCTAAAAAAATACAGCACATTTATTGTCCAACTTTATATTGTGGCGAAAATGTCTTTACCATAATTCGTTTATTTCAAGGTTTATCCAAAAGGTTAACAATTCAAAGATGTAATTGACTTTCAAATGTATTGCTTGAAGAACAAATAAGCAAAAAATATTGTTATTCGAAACAAAATATACGTGCATACTAAGTTTTTTGAATGATATTTTTAGTTTTTCGTGATTAAAATGTTGACAGCAAGAGAAGACTACGTCATGGATTCGCCTCTCTGTTAACCTTATGAATAAACCTTAGTTTATTCAGTATACCTTATTTAATTAATAGACCATGGTTTATTTTAATTTATTTTAATATTTGTACATAACTTTGGTAGCCAGTTTTTTTTATTCAAAATCAAATACTTTGACAAAACAATTTAGATAGCAGCTTACTGGATGACCTAATATATAGGCCTTACTATGTCAAACATTTTTTGATCAGAACTCGATTCGCTTGAAGTATTAAAAAAAATAATTCAGTACACTTATATATACTGCACTTAAGAAATTTAGTGTTAAAATAGAAAATTATAGCATGCAATTTTTCCATAAATAACGGTTTTATTGACTTTGAAGTGGCCACATAATTGAAACATTGTATATTTTCTTGAAAATATTAAAAAAGCTCATTAAATTTGTTAAATTAACTGTAAAAATTATACAAATTGGCAACAATTTGTACACATAACATTCGAAAAATCACCCTTAATATAGAAAATAAATTTCCAAATAAACCACAAATTGATAGAATTAGTAGAAAAAATAAATACTTCTTAATATAATTAAATATTTGAATATAAAAAATAAAAAATTGGACCAAACGAAATGTTGGCCCATCGAATCGAGGGCTGATCAAAAAATCTTTGCCATAGTAAATGTTTTAATTACGTTACCACCACTATATATATATATTTTTTTATATGTTTTGTTTACATTTTTCGATTAAATGACGTTGACACTAGTATTACTTATAACAAATTTCCAAGTGTGTTGTACAAAATTTGCTGTTACCTTATATTCTATACCATGAGTATGTATATAAATTGCCAGTTCAAGCTGTTCGCAATGGGCCAGTTCCCGCATTTATAAATTGGTAAGACCTTTCAAATTTAAAAAGAAAAAATCTAAAACAATTTCTATAAATATAATACTGCATAGGGGATGTATACATCTAAAACAAAAGTAATGCAATTTTAATTGAGTGCATTTTTGTGCATTTTTCAGTCACGTTTACCACAGCGGCATATAATTTAAATTAAACTTTAAATAGCTCATACAGCTTAGAGCACGTTTAAGCTACTAAATCCACTCGATCTCAAATGTCAATTGCATGACGTATAAGTCACCTTAATCATGTTCACAAATCCAGTAGATTATATTTGACATATACGCTTTGGAATTGGCATTTAAGATCGAGTGGATTTCGTAAATCTATATGCGCCTTTATTCTATAGAGTATATAACGTGTAATAAAGTTTTCTCTTTTAGAAATTTATTGTAGCATTATCGGTGCACTCATGAGGAAAACTTAAAGGACACCTTTGACTTCGAAAGATTTCGTTGAAGAAAACCAGTAGATTTTTGCAGTATATGAGAAAATATTAATTTGTAATTAAATCTGTAACATGAAACCAATTGTTTAAATAGAACAAAATAGCTTTTATGGAAAATATCAGTAAGGAACAAATATGTTACAAAATTTGGCGAAGTCGTAAATTTTACGACCAAAAATGACAATGACTAAGACTACGTCTACGAAAGCTGGCGTACTACAAAAACGCCTACCGTAGTAAGGGTGATTGTGAGGCCTATTCGTTATAAAGCGATTTTTTTATGTATTGTTGTTTATTATGTTCTAACTGTCACACGCACATTCATAAAGACGTCTGGATCGAAATTTTATATAGTTACCCTATATAAAATTCCCTGTAAACACAAAAGTCTACGTATCATTTATTACTGTCGTTTTACATGGAAAATAAAGAAACTTACATTCGTCGTACCTTATGAAGTGTTGTATTGGTATTGGAGATGGAGATAGAAATATCAAAAAACATTTTTTTTTTTTCTTGCAGCCCCCAAGAGGCACATTTTACACACCGCAATAAAGACGAAAAGCGGTTACAGCCAGTTTCGCCAATGGAAATTGATCCTTCGAAAATCTTATTACAACGTAATACCTCGATGGCCGATTATTCAGAAGTTCGCACGAACGATCCTCTTAGTGATCTTGATTCGCCCCTTCACTCACGTGCTGAAAATAAATTCAGCGAATGTGATATTGTTGAAGGCGAGATGGGAGTACGCAGTGATGATGACGATGAATTTATTTCGGCCGATGTTAAAATGATCCTTCGTAAAAGGCGAGGATGGGGTCATGATGATTCTTTAAGCACACACGACCTGGATTTGCTTGGTGAAGACGATGATGTGTTGGCCGAAGAAGACGACGCGGGGTGTCCATTGCCATCCACTCCTGAAGACACTCAACTCATAGAAGCTGAAGTGAGTATTTATTTTATTATCCTGTTTTTGTTTACAATTGTTTACAATTAGTCCATAAAAAGTTATCCCATAACAAATAGATACCCTCGGAAACTAGCCGTACAAACTCAAGTATGTCCGAAAAACAGTTGCGACAATAAACAAAATGTTATTGTTTAATACAATTGTTGTAACAACCATACTTTTAAAATAAATCAATTGTGTTATGCATCGAGACGGTTTTATGTACGTATATTGTTAATTTGCTATTTTCCTTTATCGCCCTGATTGGCCTTATAATTTAAAGCGACTTTATATTTAATATATTTTACGTACACTATTATCGGCTGTTGTTCTAATCAAATGTCTACTTGGTCAGTGATAAGCAATAACTTAAGATTATATACAAATTTATAGAAAACAAACAAAACGAAATACGGCACACAATAATGAATACCCATGAAATAGCTGTAGACAATCCTGGGCCATCGAATAAATATGAAACTTTAAAAGAGAATGTACAGATCGATGTTCGTATTGTGCCCAGTTTTTGTTTAGATTTATTTATTTTTTTTTTATATATGTGTACTTGTGTCATTTGGTGTTGTTGTTATTGTAGATGACGGAGGTTCTCAAGGCTGGAGTTCTCTCAGATGAAATAGATTTAGGAGCATTGGCCCATAATGCCGCGGAACAAGCTGAAGAATTCGTACGCAAGGTAATGTGTTAAATTTGTATATTTATTTCTATTTTTAATGTGCACGTTTGTTTCAATTTTCTTGTAGGTGTGGGAGGCCAGTTGGAAGGTTTGTCACTATAAGAATCTTCCAAAGTGGTTGCAAGATAATGACTTTTTGCACCGTGGACATCGCCCTCCACTGCCTTCGTTTAGTGCTTGCTTCAAATCGATCTTTCGCTTGCATACTGAGACCGGAAACATTTGGACTCATCTTTTAGGCTGTGTTGCTTTCATTGGCGTGGCATGTTACTTCCTGTCACGCCCATCTGTCGAAATACAATTTCAGGAAAAACTAATCTTTGGGGCATTTTTCGTAGGTGCCATCATTTGTTTGGGTTTCTCGTTTGCTTTTCACACGCTCAGTTGTCATTCTGTGGAAATCGGAAGACTGTTCTCCAAGTAAGTTTTTATTATCACATTTTATTGGTATGTTTTGTCTAAAATGGATTCATTAGACGTTACGTATACTGTTACATTTTCTACGAATGGGGGATGTAGTAAATGGAACCTACAATGGCAATTTCCCTGTTAGTTGAATTAAAATATGGGCGTGTAACAACAACATAAATAAAAAATGTTTGATTGATAAGAGGCTATTGCGAATATGTGTTTTGATAGTTCCTATCTATGTCACTGCACTTAAGACATATATGTGCGAGTAGACGCTCGGGGTAACACTGGGAAAGTATCACGTAGACATTTGTTTATGTTTTGTTACTATGGGTTTTGACAATTAAAATTATTCATTGAATTGAAGGGGTTTAATTTTCAAAATTTAAACTATTTCCCCAGCAAGCATTTTTAATCCTTTTAATTTCAACCTTTTATTTTTCCACGGATCGATTTTTTAAACTTATTTCAGAAGCCTACTCCAGCATCTTTGCTGTCATCAGTAGTGCTACAGCTACGACTATTTGTTGTACTTTTTATATACAGAGGGATCGTGCTTAAATTATTTCCATATGTTAAAAACTTATTTACAAATAAAATTAAATTTTTGTCTTTGCAGATTAGATTATTGCGGTATAGCTCTACTTATTATGGGTTCATTTGTACCCTGGCTTTATTACGGATTCTATTGTCACTATCAACCAAAAGTGATTTATCTGTCGGTAGTATGTGTGCTGGGATGTTTATCAATTATTGTATCGCTGTGGGATAAGTTCTCTGAGCCAGCATTCCGACCTCTACGTGCTGGCGTATTTATGTGCTTCGGCTTGTCCGGGGTAATTCCAGCAATTCATTACGGCGTGATGGAAGGATGGTTCAGTCAAATTAGTCAGTCCAGTTTGGGATGGCTTGTTTTAATGGGTAGGACAAATAAATTTTAATTTTTCTAAGTACATAAATTAATTGAGAATTTAATAGGATTTCTTTACATATTGGGGGCACTGCTTTATGCCCTGCGAGTACCGGAACGATGGTTTCCTGGAAAGTTTGATTTGTGGGTATGTAAATACAACTTATTTTTTTGATTATCATCAAATTCTAATGCCGTTTTTAATCCTACAGTTCCAATCCCATCAACTCTTCCACATTTTGGTTATCGCCGCTGCTTTTGTACATTACCACGGAATTTCTGAAATGGCCATGTATCGTGTGACTGTGGGTGAATGTACAGTTCCCCATGAACCTATTACTTTCTAAGAAGTTCGTAATAATTAATAAAATAACATAAAATATAGTACATATTGCAACCATCGCCACCCACAGGTTATTTAGAATTCTCAACCAATACACACTAATATAATCCACGTTACATTAATCGAGCAAAAGCAGGCATGTAAAAATTTTCCGCATTATTGTTAAATATATGAAATCTTAAATTTACCAAAGGGATATATTCCCGGCATATACGTATTTATCTGCGACTGCTACACATCGGATGTCATTCCCAAAAATGGCTTACATAGATAATAAAATTATGTTGTGGAGAGTTAAACATTTAATTTTATGCGAAGCAAAATTACAATAATTTAAAATTGAAATTCACTGAATAAAAGTATTTAACAGACGAACAGTAATTTTCTCGCTCGTTATACTCGTTTTCCACCATACCAAACAGAAACAAAATTTTCAATTATATTTTTATTTGTAATTCTAGTAAATGTATTTTAATAAAAATCATAGACACAGTAAAGAATTGTGTTATATTTAATTTGTATTTTATGGATGAAATGTATACTATCGGTCTTTCATACATTTAACGCGTCTATACAATCTTCTACGGAATTGCTATTTATACAACCTTATTTAAGTAGGTTTTGTTTAATTAAAAAATAATGGAATATTTATAAAAATATGTCCGTTTATAACCAATGCTAACAAAAGGTGCATTGGCAAATTTTCTATGAATAATAATTTTTTGAGTCGATCTAAGCATGTTCGACTACATGTGTACCCCATTCTGTTCATATTTATATTCAGCCTTATTATCAATATTCGCTAGGGAGTGATTTCACTAGTGAAAACCATTTCCCTTGTTCGCCTTATTCTAAATAAAGATAGATAATCAAAGGCGGTAAAATTTTCGGTAATATATTGTAATTTAAATAATTATTTAACATGTTTAACAAAAGGAAAGCGAATTATTTAAATTCAAAAAGTGACAAAAATATACGGATTAAGCATCAGCAGAATACTTTGCATGGCAACCTTCTGACCGCATAAAAGGATTGTTATGTTATGCTTAAACCCCCTAAATATGTTTAAAAAACTATTTTGTCAAAATGCATTTTGCCGAGTCTTTAGTATTTTTTCATTAACATTAGTAAATAGTACTTTGTAGCGAAAATGTCGTGTTGCCATATTATACGGGAAATAGTGTTGCCAGAGACAGATTCAGTAAATTGAATGTGGGGGACATCAAAATACATATTTTGTGTATGTGTGTGTATTGTCAAACTAATATGTCAAATAAATCCAAATACATTCAAATTTAATTGCAGAAATAGTGTTGCCATACAATAAAACTGTATTCGTTTTTAACATTGTTTCTGTTATTTTTTAGTAATTTCGTAAATTCTAACGATAATTTTATTATTCTGTTTTTAATATTTTATTATTCGCAACAAAAAATATATGTATGAAACATTCTTTAATATAATTAATTTGTTGATTGATTTAAGTTGATCATTTGGTAACCCTATCCTGTACGATCTTATTGCAAATCGGCTGTTTGTGTCAAGCGAGAGATTTATTCGGAATAAATGCAACACAAACCTAAGTATCTATTTAAAATTGGGTTTTTATGACGCTTTACCTTAATTTTGTGATTTTAAATAAATTACATAAATCTTAAAGATGTTAAATGTCGGAGTGTTTATGAACATCAAATTGAAATAAAAATTCTAAAAGAAACCATTGAAATATTTTTAAAGGAAACTAACAAAAATCAAATGGCCACACAGATGTTAATTAAAACACTTACGGAGCAAGTAATTACTCTAAAGAATGAAATACGACATTCCATAATGCCCACTTCCTTAGAAAAAGAATTGCAATTGTTGCCACAGCTGTCATGTTATGTTTGTGAAGTTCGAGATCAATTGGTAATAATATATAACTTTTATCATAATTTCTGCCACCATTCTAAATACAAATTTATTACAGAAAATATCATTTGTTAAATTATCAATTAATGATGTTATAAGTGATCAAATATCAATTGAAATAACATGGCGTGGAACTATACAAAAACCCAGTTTTCAGCGATATACTACATATAATATAATAAGAGGCAAGTCAGCTTACTTATGTGTTAATTTGAAATTTTACAGATATGTGCCATCTTAAATTTTTCCAGACGTCGTTGTTGTACCTAACAAAGTTTATCAACAACATATTTTACACGCTCGGGATAGAATACACAAAAACACCGAAGGCTCAATAAAATTGTTGAAAAATTAACCATTATTATAATTTAATTGAATAATGTTTTTAGCCTTAACCTTAACTTCAATTTTATGTTTGTTTAGCGTTAAATTTTCAAATGTTTATGCATAATATACGTTACTCATTATTGTTATTGCAATCGCAATACTTGAATTATACAAGTATTTTATTTCCTTTGGGTATCAAAATTGATATTGAAGAAATGAAGCACGCATTCGTCACATCTTCTTAGTGAAAGTTGAAAGTAACTAATGCGATAGTATTTAAGGTAACAAAACAGTGTCATTTTGGAGTGTCGATTATTAACGCATTATTAACTTCAAATTGTCACGAAGAAGATACTTTTAAAAGGTGACGAGTACGTGGTTCATTTCTTCCCAAACGGAATAACATATTTGTTAAAATACGATATCGCCTACGAGTGTTTTCAGTAACTTTTTGAAAACACGAGTGAGTCTGGTAGTAACTTTTTGGATAAAAATGCTTGCTGGGTTCCATCAAATTTAATACATATTTTGTGTATGTGTGTGTATTGTTTTGAATACTATGTCAAATAAATTCAAAATAAATTGAAATATATTCAAATTTAATTGAAATGAAAATTATGTTTTTAACATGTTCGTCTGGAAGTATTTACTTTGATATGGATGAAACAAACATTTGATGGTATTTCCTACTGGATTTAAGGAAGAAATCATAACATTTCACTCAGTTTCCGCGTTTTTATTATTGTGTTGAAAAAATGTCAAATGAACACAAACACTTGTTGCGTATATTTATTTTATTTTTGGCAGAAGAAGCCACACGTGCATAGTTGCTTTTTTGTTATTCACCTCAAGCTGCCCTACCTTGTATTATTGTACCATGAATACACCCGACTCTCACTATGAAAATGTAAGTGTAAAGTATACACCTCAAATGGGTGTAAAGTGTGTTACAGCACACCTCGATACACTTCTGCTGGTGAAGTGAATGCCAGAACATGCCCGATTAATTAAATAATTAGAATTATAAAAAATTTACGTTTCATTGTACAATAACACATAAAAAGAAATAATTAAGAATTAATTTTCAAATTTTATTATGTTTTTCGCAAAACATTGTATTAAGAACTATTTGTACACATTAACAAACATTAACAAAGAATTGTTAATTTGTGCATTCAACAGGTTTCTTGATATATTGTTTCTTTTGTTGATGTCAAAATGTCCAGCAATTGAAAATATTCTCCCACATTTTATGCACTTTTACTCATTTTACATACAGATCCCACTTCATTGAAAACCTAAATATCTTCTGAATACACCTTTGCGTCTTTTTTGGCACATCCGTTAGTTTAGATATAAATTTTGAGTCACGTCGGTCACTTCAATAGGACATTCAGAATAAATTTTCTCATGTGTTCGCCCTATCTGAAAAAGTTGCTACAACGTAATGGATCCATTCTGTTTATGCCTTAAGCATTGAAATTTTTAATTCTTTTTTTTTTTTTTTTTTTTAATTTATTTATTCACAATAATTTCAAAGTCCGCAGACCACATTTAAGAAATTACCAGTCTACAAATCTCATAATTACACTTATAATAAACAATAACGCGAAAATCCTCGACTATAAAATAAAACAAGAAAATCTTAACAATCACGATAACAATTGCGGGCCAAGAATAATACATGTACATTTCACTAACTTGACAAGCAATACTAGTAAAAGTAGTAATTATTCACAGAAACCCAAACAAAAATTTTGACTGCAACTAAGATTCTACTCGAAGATCGAGCGGAAATAGCTTAATATATAAAAAATAATAAAAAAGTTACTCTATAATGTTATCGTGGTTATTAAAACAGTATTAAAAAAATACAAAAATTGAGGCACTTATCATTACAATAAAATTAATTAACAATAATTTATACAACTGTTATCACAAGAAGGATGGGATCAACTCAAGTATCTGTAATAATAAAATTCATTTTACAATATTAATTAAAAGATAGAAAAACATAAACATAAATATAATTAAACAGGATTGGGTCTACTCAAATAAATGATACAGGGAGTATTATTAATTATGGTATAAATAAACAGAGGGTATCTTACAAAATGTAATTATATAGGATGGGTTCTACTCGGTGTTAATATTTATTTAGAAATTCAATTTACCTTTTCCCCTGAAATATTATCGGGAAATCCCGAGAGTATCGATGTCAAAAAATCGAGAATTCCCGGGAATACCCGGGACGGAAATTCCCGAACCCCAACCCTACTGGCGGGTTTCTGTGTATTGCGTTGCGAAAACTAAATGCGTCAAGAGTACAATTTGGTACTCTGTATCACTGACGCAAACGAATAATAAATCGAAATAAGGCAATACAAATATGCACACATAGTTTCACATTTTATATAGAAAATATAATACATCACTTTTTCCTACCAGTGACATCTTTGAATAGAGGTTATCAGTCCACAAATAGTTGCCGCGTTGTTTCACATTTGAACTCTGCAACTGTCCCTTTGGCAAATCGCTGTGTTGCACCATAAAATCTACTAAAGTATTGAACTTTAATTGCGCTTACTTACATGTTTCGCTTCATTTGTGTTTGCTATTTTGTTAACGCAGATATGTGCGTTTAACGAACGAGTTTGACATACGTTTTCGTATTACAGAGTGCGGTTATGCCACACTTGCGTAAATTAGATGCGAAAGGATATACCATGGCACAATGAATAGGTAGTCCATTTAGCACAGCTGATGTCTTTATTAACTGTCAAAGTGGGTAATTTCTACGAAAACGAATTAGAGAGTAAGAGTTATTCGATCCATTACAAATTTTCTTACGCATCACAATACAGAGTAACCCCCTGAATATTGTCAATCGTAAAATTATAAAACAAAAAATAGAATCGACTATTAGTTATTCTGGATTACAGGGAGTGGGAGAATGTGATGACATATTGTGCGAAATTTTTCGCTAATAAATTTAAAGGGAGCTGACTACAAAAACATAATAAATATTTTTATGAAAAATATCTACACAATACACAATGGCGATTTAGAATACAGTAGACCACGGGTATAAGAACATCTTATATAAGAAAAACACGGACATAAGAAAACGTTTCACCCATATACGAAAACCGTTTACTATATAAAATACATTCATATAAGAAAAACCCTCTTATAAGAACCAGTAACAACAAAATAAAGCCATCTGTTGGAAATTATTAACGTATCAATTGTCCTATCTTTATACTTTTATGTCTTTGGTCGTATGAACAAAAGAATTATTATGAACAAAAGAATTAAAATAAATGTATCGTTCCTTTATTCCTATATTCGATCGAAAATATACCGTGAATAAATTGCTCTACTAAATTTATGTATGTAAATATATTGTTCTAAAATTTTGTGATCACACCATCTTTACGGATGTGTTTTAAAACTGTACAAAGTCCACTTTGCTTGCCAAGAAAAGTTCTACGGTATACTGGCCAATACCCAAAACTAAAACTGTCTATTCGAACACAACGAAGGGTGAAAAGCATAAATATTACTATGCTGTGACATTGGCCCATGTGTGTCGGTCTGTGTGTTGTGTGCGGAAGTAATGATGAAGAATTTCGAGTTGTTTGTCTCCATCTAATATCTGCGATTGATAAAAGTATGTCAAAATACATCTAAGTTAATACAAAATATATTCTGCATTGGTGCTAACGAAAGACACCTCAGGCAAAGCCGAACCGAATAAATCCCCAAACAGTCCGCTTAATGATCTACACGCAAAGGCCAAACGTGGTTTTTGTTGTCTGCGAACTTTAACCAGCCAAAGCAACAAGTGTAAAAAAACCAAATATTAATCAATGGACCAATTAAAATAAATTATACATGCGCAAGTAAAACTGGTAAAAGTTTACGGTATCTTAACCATCGAAGAATCGATTCTTGTGCGAGTTATAAACTATTGCTCGTACCATTTGTATCGAATGCGAAAACAAAACGAAACAAACTAGTTGTGTATGTAGAACATGGTACAAAAGAATATATTTTAGACAAAACAAGAGACTATTAACCTATATTGCCCATCTGTCATGTTTGGATCAAATCGGACATTGCATTCTCTTGATATTGGATTAACAAATGTTCAAATTTTTAATACGGTTTTAAATCTTCTTTTTCAAGTATAAATTAAATGAATTCCTACTTGTTGTAATTCGCGAATTTCTTGACAAATGGTTAACCACATTTGTTTTCTTTGCATACTTGTTTTTTTTTTAATTTTTGATTTTTTCAATATGGTAAAGGGAATACGGTTTTGCCTTAATCTCCTAAAGAATGCGAATAGGTAGATTAATCTAATAAAAGTTTCGACTTTAAAAATGACTAATCTATTTCAGTAATCTAATACGAAAACACACAAAAGTACACCTATTTTAAAAGCATTGGTTAAAAACCGCGATGTATTTTTTGCCTCTTTTTACACAGATTCGCATGAATGTATGTAAAATCAATTCGAAGGAAAACGCGATTATATACGCGAATTTGTCAAAATGAGTTTTAGCAGTTTTTCCTACATTCAAGGTACCTATATCCGCCGTTTCATTGGGCGGAATAGAACATGACTGGACTCATTAGATTCGGCACGTAGAAAAACTAAAATCATGCGGGGTTCTACGGCATTTGAATGGACCTTCTTAAATTTAGACTCAAAAAATTGGTTTTTTATAAACATTTATGCACCAAATTTTCGTCTTTGGAATCCAATAGCAAAGAATCTACATTCATGAGATATACACTAAACGAAGCAAAATCGCGTGTTCTACAATCCTATAATCAGTTTAGACCATTATCTGGTTGCACGTCCGGATTATAAGAAAAGTTTAAAAAACACAGAAAATCCGGCTTCAAAAAGTCAGCATCTGTTTTTGCAGTGATTATATCGAAAAATCATACATTAGAACCATATTGTCCATGGAGTATTCTTCAACTTAGTCATGTGATTATCAGCGTTGTGTAGTTTAGCCAAAATCAGGAATTGAATTTAATCTCTCACAAGGATTCGTTGTTGAAAAGAAAGTTTTACAAAAGATATATATTCGATTTAACTGAATTTAATGACTCGAAACAAATGTAGTATTGTTGTGTTATGTAATACTACAGTGTTATGGTCAAAAATTTTTGGACTTATTCTAGAAATGTTACAACCTTTCACCATATTCTGAAAATATCTAAATTTCAATTGAAACTGATGACATATATCTGTATGAATCCCTAATACTATAAATAATATAACCAATCTTATTTTTCGATTTGTTGATGTTGTTGAATGACTGGTATTTTATTACCTTGCAAAATACGAAATTAGCAAAAGTCAATGTTCCAGCTCAAACAAGGTATTGGAACCGATGAATTAATTAATATAATTAGAATATATTTGCGTCAAAATAATGGCTGTGTTGTCAAAAAAAATGTTTTTATTAAAAATATAATCGTATCTTTAGGTTAATCTTTTTTTCATTCTACCAACAGTGAAACACCACTTTTACCTGCGTCTACATGTGAATCCATCGACATTTAAGTATTGACTTCGTTTGTTGTTTAATAACATATTGCAATTTCTACAAACTATATGCATACTATTAATGTTATTCTTAATTAAATCATAAGTAACTTAATTCAAAAAGACCATTATTATATGTACATGACACTTAACAATTGCAGTAATTACGATGATTTCAAATGCGCATGGGCATAATGTATATCGTCATGGATTAGGTGGACTATTTAACTTTGGAATTGATACTTGCAACTAGGTTCCACACGAAATGCCAATCTGTCCACAAATATATGGACAGACGATTAATACATAGCTTCACTTTTTAACAGATTAATACTTACATTACATCAATTATACTGTTAGAACAATATTATTAAAAAAAAACTGTATTCAGGGATATAACAATTACTGAGGACTAACTTTTTTACAGCTGGGTATTCATAGATGAGAAACACCGCATTTGGACAAGTAGCGACATCTCAGAATTCCATACGGACATAACTCAAAATAAATGTTGTACGTTTTATTAGTATGATAACACAGCAAACGTGTTAGGAATTTATGTCGCAATTGATATTGATCTATTTTATTCTTTCGAAAACAAACCAACTGATTAATATTTTTTAACTATCACAGCTGCCATCAACTTAACTCCTATAATCTCGAAATGATGAATATATTTGTAGACACAAAGTGTACAGTATCGATGTAAGGCCTTCTTGTTTTGAGCACGCGCTTTTATGCTGGTCTGCTTTACAACATGTATGACGAACAAAGAATGTTTGCATACTTAAGTCCATTCATACATATTGATGAGCACATTATTTTCGTACAAACAAACCAAAGACTACATTCTTCTTCTCTACTTGTTTCTTGTTATTACCAAAATGCTTTGTTTGCGTGTTGCTTTGTAATGTTACGGTCAAGGCCAAGACTTGAAGATTTGATCAGAGAATATTCTGAACTGCGGGGCAAAATGTCCACGAAAGCAATAGCAGCACTTCCGAACAGAAAACTGGTTATCGAGGTTATTGGTATGCTATTATAAATTCTTTACTAGCAGCACGTTACACCTATAAAACTAAGCTATTTATTCTTCTTCATATTGGAAAATTTTAGAGCATTTACAAGACTTAAAAAAATTTGCATACCTTAATCACTGCAACCCTATCCTGCAAAAACTGTTTATTGACGTCCGTTTTTACATTTATTTTTGTGATATCCATAATTTGTTACGCAAAATTGAAACACAAAATTATTTAACATTTTATTAATTAGTTTCAAGTTAACTTCGGGTAATGTGGATCACCCCCATATTTTAGAAAATGCTTGAAATGTTGCAGTACCGTCCTGATATACAGTGGTGGTCACAGAATTAAAACATTTACTGTGGTAAACATTTTTTGAAAAGCCCTCAATTCGTTTGAAGCATTTTTGAAAATTTTTTAATTCAGAACACTTCGATATACAGCACTTAAGAGATTTAGTGTGAAAATAGAAAATTATTGCATGCAATTTTTCCATAAATAACGGTTTTTATGAAAATACATCGACTTTGAAGTGGCCATATAATTAAAACATTGTGTGGTATTGTTTACTTTACTGCATTTTTTGAAAATATTTTTAGAAAAGCTCTTTAATTTAGTTAAATTATGTAAACTATGTACCGATAAAATCATTTACAGATAAACACATTTGAAAAAATCTGTAAAATCGATCAAAATTGCCAAAAATTTGTACAGTACACCTTACATTCAGATAATCACCCTTATTATAGAAAATAAAGGTCCGAATGCACCAGAAATTGCTAGAATTAGTAGAAAACAATAAATAATTCTCAAAATAAATAAATATTTGAAATAAAAACTCAAAAAATGGGAATTAACCTAAAGGAACGATTCAATTTCAATAGCCTTTACTGAAGAAGGCCGAAATATTTTTGCAGTATTTGAGAAAAAATCGATTGATATTGGTATTTATTATATCAAATCGACTGTTCGAGTAGTACAGAATGTATTTAATCAAAAAATATATCAGTCACAACAGAACGAACAGAAATCAACGTTTATGTTGACGAGTAAAGTTTTCTGGCACACAGCAGCATGATTGATGTTCAACTCATGACACTTAAAATCTATTGAACATGACAATATTTTTCCAAAATAATATTTTTTGAATCGAATAACTTCCACTTAATCTATTTTAGTATCAAGGAAGTAAAAATTTTACAGTTTGACAAATATTTGAAGTAGAAAATGCTGCTGTGTGCCAGAAACTTTTACTCGTCAACCTATGCGTTGATCTCTGTTCGTTCTGTTGTAACTGATATATTTTTTGATAAAATATATTCTGTACTACTCGAACAGTCGATTTGATATAATAAATACCAATATCAATCGATATTTTCTCACATACTGCAAAAATATTCCGGCCTTCTTTAGTAAAGGCTATTGAAATTGAGTCGTTCCTTTAGGTTAATTCCCATTTTTTGAGTTTTTATACCCTACACAACTATGTTGTCAGGGTATTATAGCTTTGTGCAGCCCCAAAAGTTTGTAACGCCGCGAAATATTGGTCCTAGACCCACCTTTAAGTATACCGATCGTCATATCTCGACTAGCTGAGTCGATCTAGACATGTGTGTCCGTCCGTCCGTCCGTCTGTCCATTATAATTTGTAAACACGATACAGGCCACAGTTATGGACCAATCTTCACGAAATTTTGCATGTAGGATGTGTTCTGGCCAATGAAGACCCCTATTGTTTTTGGGAAAGATTGGTTAATATTTAGGGGATGAAATGGACCAAATACTACATTTTTGTCGGTTTTTCTGGTCGCCCCAGAGGCCGCAATAATGGCTCGAACATCTCGAAATTTTGCGTGGAGAAGGGGATCGGGCCAAAGAATAAGCATGCATGTTTTGATAAAGATCGGTCAATATTTAGCGGGTCAAATGGACCCTGACTTTTGCGTGAAAAATGACAAAATTTGTATTCTATAGCGTATATATTTGTCCCTGATGTACATAGGCCCGAGAAGTTGATTTTATATCCAAGAGGAGTGGTTGACCTTTAAATTAATACCAATTATATTGTTGTATGTGCTCGGATGTGGGAGTTACACACAAATATTTACAGGTATCTCCGTATACGTATATTATTTAGTAACCCATTGCCATACTGGAGGGCGGAAATATAGCGCTGATCGCTTTGAAATGTTCCATGAGGTTCCAGTTATGGTCAAGGTCAACGCCTATAATTGTCGGTGATGATCAGATAATAATTTTGGAACGAAGTGGACCGAAAACTTAATTTCTTGTGTTATTTTCCAGTCGATCTATAGACCACAAATGAAAGCCGAAGGAATCTGGACAATAGCTGTACTGAATACTCGAAATATTCGGAAAATATGTCACTGTGAGGTGCTGTTTACCTCTAATCGGGCAAGAGGGTGAAAATATCACGAAATATTGCCCAGGCTCGGAATAAACATCCGCAAAAAATTTGAGTTCCGTGGTAGTTGTGTAGGGTATCGTATGGTCGGCCCCGTCCGACTATACTGCTCCGCTCACTGGTTATTTCAAATATTTATTTATTTTGAGAATTATTTATTGTTTTCTACTAATTCTAGCAATTTCTGGTGCATTCGGACCTTTACTTTCTATAATAAGGGTGATTATCTGAATGTAAGGTGTACTGTACAAATTTTTGGCAATTTTCATCGATTTTACAGATTTTTTCAAAAAATTTTATCTGTAAATGATTTTATCGGTACTTAGTTTACATAACTTAACTAAATTAAAGAGCTTTTCTAAAAATATTTTCAAAAAATGCAGTAAAGTAAACAATACCACACAATGTTTTAATTATATGGCCACTTCAAAGTCGATGTATTTTCATAAAAACCGTTATTTATGGAAAAATTGCATGCAATAATTTTCTATTTTCACACTAAATCTCTTAAGTGCTGTATATCGAAGTGTTCTGAATTAAAAAATTTTCAAAAATGCTTCAAACGAATTGAGGGCTGGTCAAAAAATGTTTACCACAGTAAATGTTTTAATTCTGTGACCACCACTGTATGTTTTCCTAATTAGTAAAAACAAACATCTAGCATGATTTTTATTACATAATTGCAATGTTGAAAATTTAGTTAAACTCTTATTGAATATGTGGTTTGAAAAGTTTTTTTTTTTATCACAAGAGTCAAACAATTTGTTTTTCTGAAATATAAAGAAGTTATGTAGAACTTCATATCGCACAATAGAAATGTACGTATAGCTGTAATTACAATTTATTTATTTTTTAAGCCAAAAAATGTTTTAAATAAAAATGTGTACCAATATAAAAACGGGGCATAATCATGGGGACTAGTTCGAAACATGGCCCCATATTAAAAATATTTCTATGAGGAAGTATTTTATATTTTGAAAACTCGATATGCGTAATGACAGCTGCTTCGGTTGGATAATGAAGCTAGACCGCAACTGGGGCGGTACCCTTAAATGGAGGCAAATCCAAAACATATATATATATATATATATATGCATTCATTGTTACCCAAGATTGCAATAAATTAAAATTTATTACTACCAATGCACAACCTGCCTTTTAACTTACTGGTCCGCATTGCCCGTCAAGTCATTTTTATTCGCAGTTTTGAGTTTCTTTTTTAAATATAATGCAATAACATTTTTCACAAAAACGACTTCAAATAGAAGAGATGACCGAACTTTTAACTTATTTTGAATCGATTGCATTTATTTGTATGAGATGCTAAAACCTTTTATGGCTTTCACAATAAAACCCATTTCGTGGGTTATGTCTTTTTGTGTGGTTCTAAAGTTTGTGATTTTATATATTTGCTAGCAATCATTAAAAAATCAAAAATTCGTAAAAAATCTCATAATAAAAAATTAAATGATTTTTTATAGAATCGCCAATTCATTGCGATTTATCAAATGTTATGTAAAAATTCATCAAAATATTATATTGGGTTGCGAAGTTGCAAAAACTCATACTCCTTTGCCGTTCCTCTCTACTACTTTTTTTTGATAAATACGAGTCATATTATAACCCGTAATAAATATATGAGCGCAAAACTATATCTGAACCATTTTAAGCGAACTTTACACATAATTTTTCCAAATTTTCATCTTTTGTAAATCTTCAACATTAAATCCGACGATTTGAACAGAACTTCATCCAGATTGAATTTGGATGTATAAGAGAAATGTGATGTTGATCGGAACAGTGCAACGTCATTGGTGCACCGTTTATATGAAATCGTTGAAACTTCTAGAATGGAGCCAAACACACAGAAAAAAACTTAACAAACTAGTTGGAATATATCTTTTGTCGGAATGCTCAACAAACCCCGATAAAAAGTAGTGGTGTGCTTCTAGCAGACCGTAATTTATAAAGTTTTAATTTATATTGCTTTCAATTTCAAACTGCTAATTAAGTAATGCCACCAACGGTTTTATTATGTAGATATGTATTCGCAAAGAACAGTTGAAATTCGCCTGCATATCTACTTTGGCTGAAGTTATATTAACAGTATTTCGATTTATATATATATTTTTATTTTCCGTTTTGTTTTTTTAAGTGTTATGGTCAAGGTTAGTACAGATTTGCTTTGTTGAATTGATCAGGGCAGGTAATTATGACCTCTGCAAACACCAATGCTTAGAATGTGAAATAAAAACGCAAGCAGAAAATAGTTGTGATGGTCATTGGCTGGTCCATTAGCTTATTTGTTGAAAATGTATTGAGTATTTTTTTCAGTAATTTCATTAAAGATTATGTAATTATGAGCACTTTCTTACTTTAACAACTATACAAAATAAAAACAAACTTTCATATCAGAATAATAATGAAATTAAAACATCTCATTTGTTTATGTCGGATCCATCTGTTAATGCGGCCCCATTTTGGCGGTTAGTTTAAGGTTATTGGCATTAGGACAAACTAAACTGCAAATGAACAATACAAATTCCAATTGAAATTGCTGATAGTTTATGTCAATTTACAATGTGATCCCTTATTAAAATGATGGACGAGTTGTTCTTTGTCGAGTCAACATCCACAGCATACGCTCGGAATTTTTTAAAATACTGCAAATGTACGAATATCAGTCACACACATATCCGACCACCCAGCTACATATATGATTTTACACATATATTTCCATTTTTAAACACGAGGCGAATGGTGAGTGATGAATACAAATGAAATAAATTCGAGTTAGTCGAAACGTGCTTCCAAACAAAAGACTTAAGACACGAACACGCCATCGACGCCCATTTGTTGTGTTTCTAAGATTTTAGTTTCCGCAACAATTATTCCATAATAATGCTAAACAATGGCTATAAAAAGATCGTTTCTAATTCCATAATGCTTACCACCTTCCAGTCAGTGCCCATTGAACTCGACAAATACAATTTATCTATTCATACATATAATTATGTGTTTATTGTTGTTGTTAAAATTAAAAAAGGAACCTCAAGCCTATTGCAATGCATCTTGGTACTAAAATAGTAATTTTCAAATACTCAACTCGGTTTTGGGTTTTATTTATTTTTTTTTTATCCGATTAAAATGAAATGTTACCATTAACATACTACATGTGTTGTCTTTCCTTGGATCAATAATATATAAATAATATAGAACCCACAATTTAAAAGATATTTTAGAAAACATTTGAAATACCAATAAAGGTGGTGTTAATGTGGAATATTACAAATCTCTTTCTACTTTTTATTTCATTAAAGGAATCCAATGCCCCCTCCACCACTTCTCGATTTGATTAATGTTTATTGTGATTATCAATAAAAATAATTCAGAGTGTAGCAATATTTAATTTGTGTATGGAGAAGTTGTTCGAACTTCGTCTTCGTTTTTGTTTGCTTGCCATTCATGGTAGACTTTCGCAATATTAGTATGCGACAAATCTACTAAGGAGTAATGAAATTTCGTCCTGTGCTGTTTTTTTTCAAGCTGACTCAAAGTATAACACGATACATTCAAAGGATATATATTCTAAAATGATTATCTCTAATTGAAAATACGACTAGAATATACAGTAAACCACGGATATCAGAGAAACACGGACATAAGAAAATGTTTCACCCATATAAGACAACAGTTTATTATACAAAATATATTCATATAAGAAAACCCGCTTTTAAGATCAAATTTTTCTATTTTTTTGGATGATCCTATATACTGTATAACTCGTCAAAATATTTTATTCAAATAGATAATTGTATAGAGAGAAGATTAGTAAAAATTTTTGTGGCAATGCTTCCATATCATATTTGTTAAACTTGCACAGAAAACTATCTGTGGTTTTTAAAAGCCCTTTACCCCTAAGTCTGTTTTTACACGGTAGATTGGTTCCAGAAGAAGCCGTGTAAAAAAAACCGTGTAAAAAAGACATTGATCTAATACATAAAGGGAATTCCCCTAAATTAGTGCTATTCACATTTGCTTTGACCAGTAAAAATTTGTTGTACGCGCTAAAGGGGAATTCACTTAAATCTTTAAGCTGCATTAGTTCATTCTCTACAATAACCTATATCAGGAGTTAAGAACATGTGTGTTAACATGAAACGCATTATCAGTAAAATTGATTTTTTGAGTAAATGCGCTATTGAATAAAGTAATCATATGATTTTCTGTAATTATATGTTTCTCTGTCTGTTGAAATCGAAATAGAATCCGCAATATTAAAAAACATATATTGACACCAATTTGGGAATTTTGTGATTTAAAATGCTCGAAATAGGTCGGCTGTTTGTGTGCTATAACTACATAAATATTGATGACTTTATGCACCAATTAACCATTCGTGTTCATGCAGAATTGATTTGCTAATTAATTTTTAAATTTCTTCGTTTGACGTTCTAAGTCCATTAATTCAATGAAATTTAAAATTAATTTTGAAATGTGTATAGAAATTAATCAAATAGAACCAAATTTCGCGTAACCGTCCGTATAACAGATAAACTCTTTCCTCAGAATTATCATTGAATAAAATGCCCATAGCAAGGCCAAGGCGTTTCAAGGCCCATATACGTACATATATAATTCAACTCACCGGCAAACCCAAACCAAATTATCTTTTTTTAATTCACTATTATTCACAACAGCACAGTTTTACGCGAGATAGTTCCCAATTCCGTCCTCACAATTTCTGTAAAACTTATTTTCATTTATTTTGACAACATATGTATGTACATATACATATATATTTTTTTAATTAAAAAAAATATAAATTTTGCATGTATACGGTGACAGCAAACTTTATAGTCAGTAGTGCAATTCTGTAACATTTGCTGATTTTACCGCTAATATCGGCTAAATTAAAACACATATTTTAAACATACAAATTGAAAATTGTGTCAACTTTTTTGTTTTGTTAAATTACAGACTTTGTTTGTTAATTAACGAAATTATAAGCAAATACAAATTTGCCGTTATCGAAGTAGTCGATAATTATGTCGTTAAGTCCTGATTTATATTAGGCGAGTTTACTTGCGGCAATCATTATCGTTCCCTTTTGAACTTGCTCCATGCGTCTATACAAGGCAATTCGGTTTCGAAGATATTTCTTTTTTCATTTGATGTCAATAGTTTTTTCACATTTAAATAAATATAAAATGTCAACAAATACGAAATACACAAAACGAATTGCCAGAAAATTGTCGGTACGAGCAATTTTTTTCCATTTCTATTCCCCTACAGTCAAAGACTTGCCGCAAGTAAACTCGCCTAATATAAATTGGGACTAAGCATTTTTTCTACATTCAAAGAATAGTGAGGTAGTAGATATTCCGTAACTGTTTAACGTAACTGATAACTACAAATTTTCATTTGCTTTTAATTTCGTTAATTAACGATGATGTTCGAAAATTTCGTTAAGTAGTTAAAAATTGGCCGTTGAGTCCTACCGATTCATATGAATAAATTGGCATACATTTTATATTTTACATGAAAAATTACTATTTTTAGGCTATTTTCGCACATTGACTGATCTCGAAATAGCGAGAATCCCTTATACAGATTTTATCTAGGAACCAAAACTATCATGAAGTATATTGAGAGAAGCACCAAGCAAGGCATAGGACACCTATACTGGCATATGTTAATTTCGAACTTTTAATTAGAACTACGACAATTTAGGTTCGCCATATGTGTTTGTGTGTGAATAAGCACACAACAAAGCAAAGAAGACTAAATTTGTTTATGCAGACAAAAAACAAAACATTGGCTACCCATACCCGTCAACGTACATATGTATATGCCTGAATGCGTATATTGTACACAAAAGCGGCTGCTTGCCACATATTACTAGTGAAAATCAAATATCTTTTTTAGATCTTGCACCCAGCATATACTCTATGGTACACTCCGAAGAGTAGATAGGTTTGGTGTTTCTAGTCAGCGGTTTTGTTTTGGAATATGTAAGACATGAATCGAACGAACTATAGCGAGCTATAATAGGGCTTTTTTCTTCAAAATCTTAAATTCAAATTAAATTTTAAAACTTAGATATTTCCTTAGTAAATAACTATTCTTGATTAAAACTTAGTTCTCACATGAAGTTAAGAGAGTATAAGACAACATACTGCAATAAAATAAAATAATTTATAGAAATTCACTGAGATAAAGATTGTTTACTAGGTATTGCCATTTTTTCGTGTTCATTTAAAAAGGTTTAATACTAAGTGAGACCTTTTTAAATTAAATTTAGTTCGCTGCTCCACTGGGTATTAACGGTTGTGTTTGTGTGTGTTTGCTGTATGTTTTGAATGACCAAGCAAAGAAACCGACGCTGGCTTGCAAATATGAATTGTTATCGTCGATGTTGCTGGCGGTTGTGGTGCTGCTGGCTCATACTGAAAGTGAAGCTGAGCAGTAAGTCAGCCGAACAGGTGACAAGATCGAAGTAAATCGAATAGAAGACGGATACCTTCCGACCAGATGATGTTAGTCTGCTGTTAAACCGTGAACTAGTCGCATGCTTCTCGGACATTTGCGCGGAGGTAAAATCGATTTGTAAACATATATTAAAAAAAGGAATTCACCAAGAAAATTCTCAAAATACGTATACATCAACCGAACGTGTGCGTGCGGGTTCTACCAACAAACGATATTTGTTCTTTGCAATTAATAGTTCTTGTGTCTCGAACCTAAACAACAAAAACCCATCATCGAACTTGTCCAACGGAGAGTCGAATTCTACACATCTGCAGGACGACTTTAAAGGGAAGCAAGTCAGGAATCGAAGGCAAGTAAACTATTCGCAATTCAGTTACAATACGAACAATGGGACTTATGATTGGCAGCGTCCTTGTGCGATAAGGATGTCGAGACTTGTTTTGAATAGCTGCTAGTTATTAAGACACTATACTTTTGGTTGGGTTTGTCTCTTGCCCCTTTGTATCTATCGACCTCGAGATCGCTATTCGTCTTGGTTTTTATTTAGTTTTTAAATTTCAATTCGAATTAGCACACAAATGACAAAAATATTGTGGCTATCGCATCAAAATTGACAGACGCCTAAGCTTCAAAGCTCTCGTCTCGAAGGGGCGATATGTGGTGGTCATTGCATTGATCTGAAATTCAAATGATGGTCCGAACAAATTATCGATATCTATCCACACAGTTTTCAATGATCAATTTCATATAGATCGAAACATATGTGTTAGTGTGTGTATGTGCACATGCCAAAGTGGTGGCTGCGCTGGTGATGGAAGATGTTATGAAAAGTTGTTGTAGTTTTTTTTTTTTTTTTTTTTTGGGTAATAGCTTATTGGTCGCCACGGGCAATAATGGTGTAAAGCGCACTAACAAAAACTCGCTCAACAAAACCAGCAAAGTACGGATGGAATTTTGGCTGATGTTGGAGTTTTGATCAATTCCGAAACGCCCTTCACTTGGATGACACTGTCAGTGTATGAGCGCAGTTGTGTGTTGGCGAATACAACGATATATGCGAGCAATAAAATTGACTCCATTTTACAGATCAATCGGCAGAATAGCGCATGCTTTTTGGTTTGGTTCGTTTGTTTGTTTATTTACTCTAAGTACAAACACGGCTTGGACAATTTACCGCCCGCGAACTGAAACGGAAATTGTTCCAATTTATCGACTGCGGTTTTACCCCGTTGGTGATAATTGGTTGTTTGGAAAATAAATAAACGTTTCGCTAAGTATGAAGTAACCTCGCAAGTTCGTCATCGAGTCGGGGGTATTCTTGATTTGTTGTTGAAATGAAATTCGTAACACACAGACATACAAATATGAGTGTATACGCGTTCACCCAAGCTTTTGTAAGAAGTCTTAACTCAGCATAAAAACTGATAATGAAGAAAACTGCGATATTGTAGTCTGATCAAAGAATGAATCAAAACAAGTTCGTAGCGTGGCCACTAACCTCTGCGTACAAGAATTGCGCTCCAAACAGCAGTTCGATAACATGGCGTCCTCCACGCCAACTTTGCTCGTGGTTCATTTGTGTCGACAAATTCGTTATTCAATGAAAACTGGTATTTTTGTTTCCGGAGAGTGTTTTCAAAAGATGAAGTTCTTCTCAAGTACAAGGTCAACAACATAACTCTTCGATAGACGGTTAGGTCTGGGCGATTACACGACCAAAACAAAAAGAATTAATCAAATTAACAATTCGATTAACACAACAAGCAAAGTCTTCAGAATGCTGGCGAACCGAGTTAGGTCCGTTCCATAATTCCAAGTTGAATTATGTTTCTTCCTTAGTCGGACCACTCTAAGCAATTACAATCTTAATTGTCAATAATTAACGTAATTCTTGATATACATACATATATTTCACAGACGTTAAAATTTGTCCGTCCCATAGAAAAGTGAAAACTTAGTGTAATTAAATTCATGACGAGATTTCGGGACCATCTTGTTGGTATTAATAAGTACTAAATAATTATTAATTACTTCCTCAGGCGTTACACTTGTGTAGCTTCGGAGCACGCAAGCGTGAATTTTTGTCACTCATGTGCTTCACGTTATGCAGTCATCATCCTCCAACTACACACCCTAATTTGCCCTCTGCCCCAGCCCACAACATACCAAAACCACCTAAAATATTATTATAATTATTTTCAACGCCAGGCCAACATGGTCATAAAATGGAAATATCAAGCAAAAATAAAAAATAATAACAACTATGCTATTGAAGGTGTACATGGTTGAAAATGTAATCGGGACTTCCATGGCTGAAACAATCTGCAACCATCAATAGGATTTTGTTTGCAAAAAATTAATATCTCTAGAAACTTGAATGCTGATGATCAGATACATACACACACAATAAAGCACAAAAACAAGTATATTTATTTAAAGTGCAAATAATTAAAAATTGTTGTTATTATTGTTAATCAAAAATATTATTAATCATTACTGAGCGTATAATTCTGGATGTTTACGTATGCCGAAACAAAAGACTTAAGACACAAAGGCAAAGGGTGTGCCCCTCATCTACAGATGCCTTAAATAATATTTATTTTGTCACACATTCTAAGCAGACATTCGATCGCTATGGAAATTAATTGCAATCGAAAGCAACCTGTGTATGTGGCAGATCGGCTTCTAGACAGATTTATCTTAACGCTCGTCATTCGTCGACGGTGTAGTTTAGACCGGCCCCGTTCATTCCTTATTCCTACGACAACTACCTCACCGCCTTTCTCCCGTCGAAAGTAGTTGGTGTTTTGCAAATGTCCAGCAAAAACAGTTGTTGTCGTTATGTCAGTGTGTTATGCAATATCTCAACACAAATTATTCAACATTAATGCAAATTTGCAAATCAAAATATTCACTATTTTTACTTTTATTGGTATAATCAATTGGTCAATAGAATGTCACAGAGGGCATAGTGGACGGACTGATCGACAATTATGACCGCTCGAAAAGTGAAATGTCGTGGTGCCCTTAAACTGAGGCAATTGTCACCCATTTCGCAGTGATGATATGTCCGATTAAACGACGATCGAAACGAACAAACGTAAAAATACAGAATCAAATGGTTATGACATCTTCGAGCAGCAACAGGTCCACTTAACGATTAAAAATATATTTTAAAATGTTTACTTCAGTATTGTCTAGCCACCCGGAATACCATAATAATTCCAATGGACTTTAGACCATCAGAGCGGTTTGTGTGTATTATCAAATAGTTTCTATTGGCATTCGCAAAAAATATATTATAGATAATCGCAGAACTTCCCACTACATAGTTCGAAATAATTTGTCAAATGAATTCTCGAATATACGAAATCTTTTTCAAATTGATGTTGCTGTTAATTCACAATTTTGGAACCAGAATCTTTCACCAAAACAAGATTAATAATTGCTAAAACTTTCCATTTAGAATATGTTTTTATTTTTGCTGCAACCATCCCAGAGAATTCCGGCTCATAATTTATGGCAAACAAATATCCAAAACACTGGCAGGAGACAATGAACTTGTGTGTAATTCGCCCACTCAATTGGCTATTAAAGGCATCTCAAATGACAAAATTAAAACTCGAACCGACATTACGGGTCAAATACTAATCGGTGTGAATCATTGTTATTGTGAATGTGCTGATCTTGTTATTTTCGTATTTGTTTTTGTTTTGCTTTTTTTTTGCTAGTAAAACTACCATCCAAATTTGTAGTCATTTTGGCCATGCCGTACGAGCTTCGCATAGACAAGTGCGGCAATATAGGAAATTGTCAGCATCATAATTGTGGGAGCATGAAGCGCGTCTAGTGCCTTAGACCGTAAAGTTAATGAAAACACGCATTGGGCCACAGAACAAAGTATACGACGTGATCATAATGAATGTGCGTATGGAATTTAAATTTGGACATAGTGGCGGTAGCCACACGGAAATTAGCGAACGAAAAATACATTTGGGATTCCACACTTCGCGTTCTACTAAAGTGACAAGTGGTGACGTCGGCCTCTCAACGATATCAATGGCTATGCCTGTGTCTCAAGCAATGCGTATGGCCATTACAATATAAATTTTCACGAATTTTTAATCAAACTAAAAAATCTTGAATTGGAAAATTGTCTGTCGGAGGAAAGAATATATAAATATGTATCTGTATCCCCATTCTGCTGCTGTTTTGTTTTTTAAATGATCCACAATAATTATCACGATTAGTCTCATTAACGACGGACCATGTTCAAAATATAAAGAAACACGCAGAAATTCTATTCGCCAAATGTTGAAAGGTCATCGCACCGAAGACATTCAGTCTACTGGAAACATCTATACAACAACATCCTCTGAAAGCCATAGTAATCATTTAAAACATTCCCCTCGGGATGGCGGTTTCTTTTTCTTTCATAATTATTAATATACATCCATCCATATGCAAATGGGTAAACATATTTATAGATAATGAAACAAAAGATACAAAACTAACGATTGTGCAAAGTAGACAAACGTGCTGTCGCCGTTCTTCCTAAGCGATTTCTCCACTTCATAAATGCGACTGTGTGACGGAAATCGGGCATTATGTTACCATTCTTCTGCTGTGCTACTAAAATCTTTCTGGAAAAAGACATATTTCAATAATTCCATTATATAAATTTCAAAGTCCAAAGTGGATAAAATTGATTCGCATCTCCATTATAAACTGGCTTTGAAGGCAGATGTACCCGTTCGATTACTTCGGTTGTTTTTAATGTTCGTTTTCTAGTTATCATGGAATATTACCACTTGTGATTTACGTCAAGATATTTGGCGAAATTATGAACCAATGAATTCAAGAACAGACTTTGAACAATGAATGCAAATTAAAAAAGCAACCTATACACTATAGAGGATCTTACCGGTTTTGATGCAAATATTAAGAACGGCTTTTGTTGAACATTTTTAATGGAGCGCAATTATATTGATTTGCAATAAATTATTATTCTTCCCTTCACAATTCATTCTTCAATTCGTTTTCACTTCAATGCATTTCGGAACTCTCTGTTTCCAGATGCAATGGCCGCCAGATTGTTAATTTAGTTAAATGCAAAGTTGTCAGGACATGTAATATGGCTAATCAATTCATAATTCCTGATTTCTTTAATATTTCAATAATCACAAAATTGTATCAAAACAAAAGAAAACAAATTTGTGATTTTTCAAAATAATTCTACACGAAAACATGATTTAATATTTTGTATTTTATTCTCAAAATCTGCTATTTTAATCACTAACATTTTCCATTTTCATTTTATCGATTTCTTAAATAACTTGATATCAATCTGGGTCGTTCGCATTGGCGAAAACGCAAATCATCGCTCGGATTCTTTAATGCAGCGTTCCTGACTCAGCTTTTTATTTTAAATGTTGTTGTTTTTTAACTTAAAGTAGTGTTAATATTGGTTCATTGCATATTCGAGCAAATGCATGTCTCACAATTATCTTTGCAAGTTCTTTGGTTGGTTCTTCATACACTTTTGTACATATATGTATATAGATACATATAAATATATTTGTACGGCGAATAACTGTTACAATGTCACTTCATTCACGGTAACCAGAGTTCATTTCGAAAGCGAAAAATAATACCGTCGAAACAGTTTGGTCAAAATATCATCATTGCAATGCAATGTGAAGTAGTCAATCGAAACCTTTGCCCCGGGTCTGTGAAGCATGACATTGCAATCCATGCCACAACACACAAATGTGCAAATATCAAGAACCAAGGATCATGCGTGACACCTTCCCCGATACAAAAATTAATTTATGAATGTGGCATTGTACACGGAACCCCAACCAAAGAACAAGGCCACATTAGATACACATGAGGAAAATATAAATATATATATATATATATACATAGATCTTAAACAACTGTAAAATTATTATGCAATATTTACAATGTCAACACGTATTCTCTACCCGAGCGACATCACTTTGGGAGATAGCTATACTACCATTAACTAAAACTAAAGTGATGCGTTATTTGGGGTACACGCTGGCTAGTAACCTACTTGAATGCTAACATTGTGATGCCTTCCTACCAGTCAATTTGTGCAACGGCGCCCCCCACATCCAGTCGTACTTTACTGTTGAATATAATTTCACACTATGATGTTTTGTTGCGGAAATTTTCTGCAATTCATTGTAACACATGTTCACTGAATAGAACCGATCGCAAAGTCATTCCCTCCAAACAAACACGGGCACCTTAATCGTTTGCCACAATTAAGCATAGATGGTTGTGACTGTCGTGAAATTGGGCAAAACTGAATAGAGAATGGTTGAAGTGGTACCTAAGAGTTACGCTAGTTACTGCGATACACTCGAGGAAATCCCACACGTAAACTTAAATACATATATCGGCGAATCGAATACAATATAAATATTATTCGAAACTATTTATTTGGACCAGAAGTATAAGATTACAAAATATTTGCAATAAGTGCATTTAGACGAATAGTTTTTTCTACATGAATATTTTAAAAATAGTTAGTTTTATTATTTTGTATGAACACATTTCAAACGATTAATAGAAATGAGTTAGGAAATGCAGTGCATTCTCACTGAAAAATTGTAGATGATTTAATACTTTCGAATGATCAGTAATATTTATCCCCATGGCATAATTATTATGAGTTATCCCTTAGAAAATGATTCGGTTTGGAACTTTGCAGTTATTTCTAGGATTTTAATCGATTTGTTATTGCCATTTTTATTTCAGATAATCATAAAAACAGCAATGTCCACCGTTACTTTAAGTATAAATGAAACAAACACAGTCGTTGATAGACTGGTGAATTTCTTTGTGGAACATGAAGATCTGCGAACGAAAAACTGGTTCCTTTCTAATGCTCCCGGCCCTCTGTTTACCATTTTGGCCGTCTATTTATATTTCTGTTTGTATGCTGGTCCGAGGTGGATGCGCGATCGTAAACCATTCGAATTGAAAAACACCCTACTGGTCTACAACGCTATCCAAGTAGTGCTAAGCTGGGTACTTTTCTATGAGGTAAGTGCTTGATATCGATATGACGATGTTCGTCAGAAGGCAAGAACGGCAACTTAAATGCTCAATTTCATTACAGGGTTACAAGGGAGGATGGGGCGGTCATTACAACTTCAGATGCCAACCCGTACTATATGCCACCGATCCAATTTCAATGAGAGTAGGTTATGCACGCCTAGAAATTTGAACACGCATTTAATTGGCAAATTCTATTTCAGATGGCCCGTGCAGTATGGCTGTACTATATTGCAAAGATTACCGAACTCTTGGACACAGTGTTCTTTGTATTGAGAAAGAAGGATCGCCAAATCTCATTCCTTCACTTGTACCATCACACTTTGATGCCAGTGTGTGCCTTCATTGGTGTTAAATATTTTGCAGGTAATTCGTTATGGAAATTATTCCATATTCCTACTTACACATACTTTTTGCAGGCGGACATGGTACTTTACTCGGATTCATCAACTCCTTCATCCACATAATTATGTATGCCTATTACTTGTTGTCGGCCATGGGTCCCAAGGTACAAAAATATTTGTGGTGGAAGAAGTACATCACTATCTTGCAAATCGTAAGTACATCCCCAGAGCAATGAACGGACCTATGAATCAATTGTAACACGTCAATTTCCCCCTTCTTAGGTTCAATTTTTGATCATTTTTGTACACACTCTCCAAGTTCAATTCCAACCCAACTGCAACTTCCCCAAGCCCATTGCTGCTTTGCTGACATTCAACGCTGGCCTCTTCACCTACATGTTCAGTTCGTTCTATGTGAAAAACTACAACAAGGAGCAGAAGAGGGAATCTCTCAAAAAGGAAACAGACAGAAAGGCAGCTCTTAAACGGGATTAAGTCAATTTACAACTTTGTTTGTCATCACATCACATTTTCGGGGTTTCGCGATGTTGTGATGCCGTCGCGTGCCTACCAAGCCTCAAGTCGCAACCATCCTTTTCTATGTTTTTCTCTGGGTTTCAAGCTAAGGGTTCTCCATTCAAAAATGTCTCTTGGGCCTTTTGAAGAAAGGCTAGAATAACACTAAGAGAATTTACTGCTAATTTTGTTTTTATGTATAGAACGTATTCTAAGATAATTATGTATGTAGCACTTTGTTAGGTTAAGATATTGTTGCTCTTCAAGCATTCATTAACGTGGATGAATAGATCCTCCATTGTTTACAATATAAGAATTATTTAGTAATTGTTATCATTAAGCAAAAAAAAAAATTTTTTTTGATAAACCAATTGATATGAAAAAATAAAGTTAGACAATTTAATTAAACTGATATGTTATATTACGGACGATAAAATACGATGAAATAGACAGACAATTGTATAATCTCCGTTTAGATCAATGGCGAAGGTTTGACTGGATACCGAAGTACAAAATAACTCTCAGAGATCAATAAAAATGAAACTAAATTTACAACGATGATCCTGCTGTCATAGAGAAAATGGCAACATACACTGGTGGCCAAAACTTAAACAATTAAATTCTTTTAAAAATAACTTTTCAAAAATAAAAATATCTTGTATCTTGCATTTTATTCAACTAAAAAAAACAAAGCATTAATGCAAAATTACTTATTATTATTTATGGATAAAGGAATCGTTTCAATTTTTGCCTGGACAAAACCTAAGCAACTCTACATACAGCACATACAGTTTTGGTTTCTACTATGCAAATACTATGTTTTGGTTTCTACACATATTTCGATTCTTATAGATCATTTTTAAATGGATTTTACTTACTGCCAAAAAATATGAAAATGGATAGAAACAAATACATTACTCCGATAAAACAGCTAATTACCAGTGATTGTGAGAACAATTTATCACAGAAAATGATTTCGGAGAAATATTCCACGAATAAATCAGATCCTCCAGATCAACATATTGTCATAGCAGTAAAAAATACCCATTTAAGAGTTCAACGGAATCTGTGAGACAGTATCGTTGAATAAAACCTTAAAAGCGAAAGCGAGATTGCGACAAAAATTCACTGTGAAATGTTGATCAAAATAAATCGAACGGGAAGAGCGAGTAAATTTACGTGGAATTGACATCCAGAATAAGAATTGACATGATAAATGTAAGAGGAGCTTAAATAATTGTTGTATTGTGTATCTATCAATGGCCTTTTAGGCTTTGTTGCAAAAAAGCGAACATTTTTTTAAATAAATTTTCGGTAATGTTCTGGCATTTAATTCAACGGCAGAAGTGTATCGAACACACGTCGAGCTGTTCTATAACACACTTAACACCCGTTTGAAGTCGGCTGTAATCATGTTTTTCTATATAAAAGATTTTTTTAAAATAAAAAATGCACGTGATGGTAGTATAATTGCGTATAATTTGTTTAAAATGGCAAAATTTTGAAGAATGACCGAAGAAGATAGGTTTAAAAGTTCCTCTTAAATCAATCGACAAATTGATGATATTACAGAGTCTTTCACACATATATTTTATGTTGCGAATAATAAAATATTAAAAACTAATAATAAAATTATCGCCAGAATTAATGAAATTACTAAAAAATGACATAAACAATGTTAAAAACGAATACAGTTTATATTGTATCGCAACACTATTTCTGCAAATTAACATGTCGACGTTTATTTTTGTCGCAGTTCGAAAATTTCAATTCACGTGAGAATCAAAACAGGAGGTAACTTCTGAAGTAAAGTGTATGTATGATGTGTAAAGAACACACCGTGAGTTCCGCATGTCTAAAAAGACAACACATCGAATACACAGACTTAATATATATTGAAAATAAACTACATGGAAACTTGTTGTATAATTAATATATTTTTCAAGACAATTATCTTAGACTGATTTTATAACATTGGAATTCGAAAATATATAAAATAGAATACCTTAAATTAAAAGAAAATAATGGAAATATGATTATTCTTAATTGTTCGATTACATTATTAATTCCACCATTGTTGCTGAGCGCGGTAAAGATCAATGACTTCGCCAAGAATACAAAGTGTCATCTCCTCAATTATTTTTTCTTAAAAACATAACATTTTACTCTTTGCTAGTTTATTGTAAAGTTGTTTCTATATTTTTTATTCATTTTTTTACATTCTGAATCCTTTTAAGTATTGCGTATTTTACCGGGAACATAATTTTTGTCGATTGTAGTTTCTTGTAAAAACATGTGTAAACACCTCTCATTTTGGGCCAAGGGATGGCCCGCGATTTTATTGATAAACGCTTCCAAACCTTTGCGTCGCTCTTCAATAAAATTTTCGTCGAAAATGCCTTCATCATTTCGGAATGGCATTTGCCTTTTCCAAGCTTTACCAGGTAAAGGAGGTACAACAATCTATAGAAAAACAAAACATATGGTAAAGTATATATTATTGAAAGAGAATTCAACTACTCACTTTGCTATCACGTTCCAGCTCGTTTCTTAACCATTCAAAGTCACTATAACGACGTCTTACACTCGAATCTTTTACTTTAAAAACAGGAAGATTTGTCTGAAAATAAAATAATGTCTCTTTAATGTGGGTTTACACAATCAACTTTTATGTGCAACTCCTAGGAGAGGGAAGTAAGAAAAGTGTAATGCGGGAAGATATTCAAGGAGGATTGAAAGTAGCAGCAGCAGAGTTGCCTAAAAAGTTGCATGTGTAAACTCCGTGCTAATAAGCCAGTAAAGAATTCACAACTTTTGGTATATATAGTAAGTCAAAAAAGCTTTTTGCCTCTATACAAATTTGAAAAGAATCCAACATATGCGGCTAAATACAGCATATCAAAGAAGGCAAATGAATTATGAATGATGGAATATGTTTGTGGGTATATTCAGAACCTATTTCTGCAAGAACCACAGCGAAAGACCTATTGGTCTTCAATATATCATCTAAAATCTATACAAAACTTTTTATTACAAAAAAGGATTTTGATATTTATTGTTAACAAAAAATCATTACATTACAAAATTAATAAGTCTTATGATGATCCAAAATCATACAGACCAATTGGCTTACTGTCATCTGTCAACAAAATTTTTAAGAAAATTCTTTAAGAAAATTAAACGATTTTATTGAGGAGCACAATATATTGCCACAACAACAATATGGGTTTAGAAGACATCTTAACACTTGCCATCCTCTCGTTTCGGAATCTACAGGCATGCTGTTATTAGATATTAAAGCTGTGTTCGATGGAGTATGGCATAACGCCTTGATATTCAAGATGAATAAATTTGGATTTCCCCTTCATTTCATCAAAATCGTGCAAAGCTCTGGTTGAAATCAACGATTATTTTAAAAAATGGGAAATTATTGTAAAACCGAAAAAACGAAAGCAATGTACTTTTCACGGAAACGTAGTTAGCCAATAACCATATAAAAAAATTACAGATTGCACAAAACAAATTATTAAAACTGATATTAAATTGCCCTGGCAAATAACTCCATATCGACTGTCATAATTTGCACCCAGGACGTTCATTATTACAGCTTCTGGCGTCATTCAATTTAATGAGAAAATAGAAATAAACCTACGGAATGTTTAAGGATTTTGAATTCATCATTGTAATCAGGGACCAAGTGCGTGAACGGTGTTTAAACTTCAACTGTTATTTTGTGAATTTGGAATGTTGTGAATAATTGTAAGCATCAGTTACTACCAAATGTTACAAACAACTTAATGAACAAGGAACAGTCATAATAAATTCGTTAAATGACAACACATACGCTAGGTCTGACCCAATATATGCAATTGCGTTTATCATTGCCCTTTATCAGCTTATACAACTAGTGTGACATATTCATACAGATTGTAAACAAAATAATAAATTTTTAAATTGTTTATCCAATTCATCTATACTAATAAAAGAGTAAAGTGATTGACTGACTGACTGATTTAACAATTCATCAACGCCCAGACGAAACGGCTGAAGCTAGAATCTTGAAATTTTGGGTGAAGGTCACCCTTGGTCCAAACGTGACAGATAAGGCTGGGTTTTTGGAAATTCGTACTGTAACGGTACGAAAAGTACTAAAAGGTACTAATCTATACTAATAAAAGAGTAAAGTGATTAACTGACTGACTGATTTAACGATTCATCAACGCCCAGACGAAACAGCTGAAGCTAGAATCTTGAAATTTTGGGTGGTCACCCTTGGTCCAAAGGTGACAGATAAGGCTGGGTTTTTGGAAATTCGTACTAGAACGGTACGAAAAGTACTAAATGTGATACCATTTGTATTTGGCGAACCAGTGGAGCTAGAACTCTGAAATTTGGTTTGGTGGTCGTTGATGGAATGTAGGATAGATGTACCAAAGGGAATTCGAACTATAACTATCCGAAAAGTACGAAAATGTACTAAATTTGGTACAATTCTGTAGCATGTGAACGGGTAGCGTTAAAAACTTGAAATTTGGAGTGTGAATTAGGGTTCAGATGTAGGGTACATTTAAGGAGATGGTTTTGAATGCGCTTACTCATGTGTATGAAAAGTACTTTATTTGGTACAAATTTAATCTATACTAATAAAAGAGTAAAGTTATTGACTGACTGATTTAACGATTCATCAACGACCAGACGAAACGACTGAAGCTAGAATCTTGAAATTTTGGGTGAGTGTCACTCTTGGTCCAAAGGTGACAGATAAGGCTGGGTTTTTGGAAATTCGTACTAGAACCGTACGAAAAGTACTAAATATGGTATCATTTGTATTTGGCGAACCAGTAGAGCTAGAAATCTGAAATTTGGATTGAGGGTCACTGATGGAGTGTAGAATAGATGTAGCAAAGGACCTTTTGCAAATTCGAATGCAAATTAAGGTAGAGAATTAGGGTCGATATGAGCAGAGTTTGGAAAGCGTGTACTCATGTGTACGGAAAGTACTGTATGGTACTATATTTGGTACAAATTTGATTTGGAGGTACAAATCGAGTTGGAATTTGAAATTAAAATTGCCGTCGGAGTTACCGTCGGAGTGAAATTTGGAGTCAGGATCACTGAGGGTGTGTGGGATTGGGGTCAGGATTCAGTTTACGAAAATAATACTTATGGGTACTAAATGGTACTAAATTTGGTACAATTTGAATTTTAGGTGAACCAATAGACCAATAGACTTTACTACTAAATTCGGTACAATTTCAATTGTGGGTGAATTAATAGAGTTAGAATCCTGAAATTCGAATTTGGAATCATTGGTTGAGGTGGATACTTATGGAAATAATGTGTGCTAAATGGAAATTTTGTTAAAATGTGGATTTGGGTGAACCTTTAGAGCTCGAATCATGAAATTTGGTACTAAATGGTACTCAAATTTAAGTTATGGTCGATATTAATGTGTGGATTGTTTTTATCAGACATATGCAGTTTTATCTAAAAATAAAATAATATGTTAATACATTATTAAATATTTCCTACATATATGCTAGTTCTCTATAAAATTCTGATCTCACACGCACATTCGGTAAACATACTCTGGTCAGTAATGATGACTAATACATCAATCGTTTCATTACATTTATATATTCTGATATACACCAGTATAATGTACACATCGAATACAGTGCAAACGCCGGCCAGAATAAAGCAATTTCGTTATCAGGAAATATTTTAGGCTTTGCCAGTATAAGTCACAATTTGAAATGGACAATCCATTCTCAATTTATCAACATTTACGCCCCATTTATATGTAAAAGCTAAGTGTATGTCTCATACATTTATTAATTTACTACCAGCCACTCCTCTTATTAACATAGAACCCCCATTGATCATGAGAAAGGGATTAATTCTACAACATACAACTTACCCTCATTTTGACCTCGTAATCTGTATAACGTTTTTTTCCCGCCGTCATAGATGTTTGTGGATTGACCACATCGATTTCCAGGAAATTTGCGGGAACAGCGTAAGCATCATCTAGGGTTTGCTTCTTTACATTAAGGCGGCGGGTTGCGTCTGTTGTTCCATCTGATTCCACCATCATATCGGTGATATTTTCGAGACCCTCTTTTGTTTTGCTAAGAGCAATAAAATACAACAACAATGAGTAGTTTTTACAAGTTTCATGTTATTGACTTGATTTGTCCCAATACTTGTTTTTCCAGAAATTTCAATTCTTGATTGGACAATTTACTCGTATATAATTCTTACTCTATATTCCGCTTAATAGCCAAGGAGAAATGTATTTGTGTTTTTTAAATCCCTCGCCACAAATTAGGATGGTAATTTTATTGAAATATCTCCAAATTTACCAAATTTAATTATACTATGACAAACAGCAAATCAAGAAAATCTCAGGGATAAGTAAGTCGACTTTCGACTAATCGATTAATCGAATTTTTGTATTGAAAAGTCTTTAGATCAATAGGGAAATCGTAAAGTCGACTTTCCAGATCGAGTTTCGATTCTCTTCATAAAACCTGGTTTATTATCACAAAGCCCAAATTGCATAAACATTACACATTCTTGAACTTTTAGTCTGTTCCCGTACTGCAAGAATCTACTAGATTTTACTATTTTCTTCGATATCATAAGGGAAAATTTGTTATCGTAGTAAAAAGTAGTAGATTCTTGCAGTACGGGAACAGACCATTTATTTTTTCGTTTGACAACAATTTAAAAAAAAAAATCAAAATTTTAGTCGATTTTGCATTCGTCGGTAAAAGTCGAAAATCGATTTCCGAAGTCCCTTTAATTGAAAATTCTGCATAAGAGGAAAAATTACCGAAATGTCGTGTTTTCCCTTACGGGAACCCCCCAATTCACGATTTGTTATTTTTAAGATTTTAAATGAGCTGGTAAATGAATACCAATGCATGTTAAGGTTTTATAACTTTGCACATATATATTTGACGATTTAAAAAGGAAGAAAAATAATTTACAATTTTTTTTTTTTTTTGTTTTTATCAAAGATATGTTCTTACTTTTGATGGCGGGCATGATAACTCCTCACATCGGAAACCGAAAATTCCAACGGTGTTAGAAAGAGTGCATGTCTGGCTCTCGTATGAACTAGGATTATTGACTTCGCACAACAATTAATAAAATGGCGGAACTTTGAATTTTTTTTTAATCGCCTATTTTTGACCACAAACTATGTTAAAAAATAAGGAAGTTATGCACTCACAGAGAAACGTCCCAAAATTTGAAATCAATTGGGTTTCTAGTTTTTAAGTTATCGTGCCCGCCATTCGCAAAAACGCCCTGTGGCTGCCACCTGATGCTAACACAATAAATCGGCTATATCTTCAAAAATTGTGGAGATTTTCACTTGAAAATTTATAGGGACATCCTTGAATTAGTGTAGGTTCAAGTTAAATCAAAATAAAAATTAAGTTTTTTGAAACCGAGAATGGGTGGGGTCCCCTTAACCGAATTCGACTGTATAAATAAATAAAATACATTGTTGGCGATTATTCGATTCTGGAAGCTATTTGTTTTTGAAGGAATTTTGCTAGTTGGGATTATCTGTACGGGATCATGTAAATGATTCTTTATTATTCGTCAGGGTGCGGAGAATGATTAAAATACACTCTTTTTCACGAATGCTCACGGGCGAGAATTCGAACGTTTTCAATTTATAGCGAATGATAAGGTAAGAAAAATTCGCGATCATTTGTTGCTGAAGAATATTCTTTTGAAAAACTCAAAAAACAAATGTTCGCGAATGCACGCGAGCACTGTTAAAAACAACCACAAACAAAAATATCATAAAAAAGTCAACACACACAACAAATGGATGTGTGAGTAGCAGAAAGTGTGTGGAATAACAAAACACATGTCCAACAACTATTGAGTTCACGAACGTTTGTTGTTACTGTTGTTCCTTTTTTGAACATTTGCGAGAATTCGGGAATGTTGGTTTTCATTCATGAGAGAATGTCAGAAAGAATTTCAAGCACCAAACGAAACGAATGAACGTTGTTGTGTGCTCTCACTCGTTTGTTATGTATGTGCGAATATTCTTTGGCGAATGCTCATTTGGTAAAGAATTTATCGCCATAAATTAATTTTTAAAATGAGCACAAAACGAAAATAATGTTTTTTAATTCATTCGCGAGCGAATTTTTGCGCTCCCTGCTATTCGTGGTATTGATCATATTGCAATTTGTTTATGTTAAATATTTATTAAAATTATTTTCTAAAGGGCTAAACAGAATGTTCGCGTTGAGCGTTTTTTGTTATCGCGTTAACGCACACAAAAAGTTAAAATATATTTAACTCCGAAGCGCAGCGCACAACAACTTTGTGTTTTCGTTTCCTTGTGGTTGTTGTATTTTCGATAACACATAACGCAACGGATGGCTCAACGCGAGCATTCTGCTTAGCCCTTAACACTCAAGCGCAGCGCACATCAACTTCGACCGTTTGTGTTATCATTTCCTTGTGGTTCTTGTATTTTCGATAACACATAACGCAACGGATGGCTCATGGTACAATAAATAGGTAGTCCATTTTGAGCAGCTGATGCCTCGATTAACTGTCAAAGTGCGTAATTTCTACTTGAATTCAATGCGATATTATAGGGAAAAATTTGTCAGATGAACGAGACAAAAACAAAGGTTTTTATTTTGATACATCACCTTATTATTGCATCATGAGATGGCTAAAGGCGAACATTCTGCTTAGCCATTTAACAGCATGGAATATCGTGTGTGGGTCCTTTAATATTTTTATATAAAATTTCGATTAATCGATTAGTTGAAAGTCGACTTAGGTATCCCTACACTTGATAGTTCATTCGGATTGTTTTGTTTTATAAAGATTTAACAGATATATTCTTCAACCTATAAGAATGGAAATGTCAGACTCTGCGGATATTGCTGGGGCTTCCGAGGCTCATGATTACCGACTGCTAACAAAAGCTAGTGATGAGTTTGATATGTATACAGTTACCAGGTGTCTCACATCTTCTTCGTTAAACACAGTATTTTCTTTTCGCAGGGGAAACTATGATGAATGCATCGGAATTTTGGAGCAACTGGAGAGCTTAAAAGGAAAAGACCTCAAAATTCAACATAATCAAATGGTAGCCAAATTCTACAAGGGCAAATGCAAGGGATACGTGGATTTGTTGAAGTCACTAAAGGACCTAAGTACGAATGAGGTATAAACTATTTTTAATTTATTGTTACAAAGCTAAAAAAACTTTCCTGGATCTGTCTTTAAAATGTTTGATGCATATTTGAGTAATCTTTTAAGGTGAATTATATCATATAAATACGCATAAAACTAGGTGCGATTCTAAAGAATTAGCTCTGCGGATGCGTGTTTGGGTAACGTCCATTTAAATACATTCATTCAACCTTTGAGGTAAAAAAATCGTGCACATGGACTAATGTAGGAGTAGGAGTTGAAAAAATATTTTTTTTGTTTATAAACGGTACAAGTTACCTATACTGCATGAGGTCTAGTTGGTGTTACCTTTTCAAGGTTATACATTTAAGTTTAACTTGCTGATTAAACAATTCAGTTCAAAAATGTAGTGATCTAGTTCGGCATAACGAGTCCTCCAGTTCTTCATAATCTATAAATACGATATAAACATAGATATTAGGTTTCCTGAGCAAGAATCTTGGGAATATGTTAAACGATTCTTTGGTAGTTCGTTTGATCACTAATTATCTATTTTTCCATCCTCTGTATTAGATTTGATTTCATTTAGTAGGTCTGAAAGTAATTCGCATGACCCGATTGTTAGAGAAGTTATTTCGTGAAAGGGTTGCTCCAGTCTTCAACGGTCTGGTCCCAGTAACCACTTTGCTGAGATTTAGTTATCATGTAATAATGCATGTTTTATGATTTCATTGTTTTCTCAATACGTTGCAGAAAAGCCGAAATTCATCAGCAACGACCTCTAACACTCCACCTTCCCCAGTTCCATTGTATAATATGGGAGTTATATACTATCATCGACACATGTACCAAACGGCTTTGTATACTCTGAAGCCGGTCGTTGATAAAATCGATGCGTATGATGCCAACACCATAGCCATGGTGGGTGTACTCATGCTACGTCTGCTATTGGCTACAAATCAACCACAGAAAGCGTATTTATTCCTGGAAGAGATATCGCGGCATTTGAGTATAAACATTGCACCCTTAGCAGCAGATGACGGCAACGTTCAAGAATCTACACCAAGACTTGAAGAAAAGTTCAATAAACCCTTGAAATTATTGTCGCTGTTGACACATGTGGTTAATCGAAAAATTGTTCAAGTTCCGGAAGATGGTGTAAGTTAGTGGAAATTTAAGTTGTTATTTAAGATGTTGTGGTCAATATACTTATACATATTTCAGTCGGCGGAGTTTGCGGCTCTCAAGGCCCATCAATATTATATAATGAAAGACTTCCAAATGGCCGCTAAACAATTGAAAAAAATCAATGTGGATTCCTACATGGACGGGTGAGGCATTTTAAGTTTGCCATGTTGTTCCATATTCCATAACAATAAACTTCATTTACAGCATTTACAATCACGAATTAAATACACTCATAGCTAATAACATGGGCGTGATACACTTACGAGTACGCCACTATGCTATTGCCGCAAACTTTTTCCAAAATGCCATTAATTTCGATAAGCACATTGCGTCGAACTTACGCTTTGCAGAATTACACGATATGGGCTCAGCCAAATCATGTGAAATTTTGTACAACCTGGGCATTGCGATGTTGCATTTAAGAAGACCGAAAGAAGCATTTCAGTGTTTCTTGGTCCCTTTGAAGACATACCATAGTAATCCGCGGTTATGGTTTAGAATATCGGAAGCGTGTATAATGGAATACGAAATGGTAATTTAATAACATCCATTTGCATGCCATTATAATACTTTATTCTATTTTAGAAAAGGTCCATTGATGAAAAAGCCAAAATACGAACAGAAACGAGATCATTATTTTCCAACAGGATAGATTATTCGTAAGTAGATACTACATTTTATTTAATATATATAACATATTTTTTACATATTGAAGGCAAAGTAGCCAATCAGCAGCGGTACCGGAACCAACAATGCCCTTCGCTGCTTTAAGCTTACGAAATGCTTTAACGTTAACACACTTTTATATGACTCAGCTTTACACGACCCCATCTTCTGAAGAAATGAATGAATCCACGGAAAGCGAGGAACCGGTATGGCAAAAGTCTAGAGATAATAGTTTTTGCAGTCCGTCGGGGCCCGTAACAAAGGAATCGTTCGACATAATGCTGTCGTCCATATACGCAGCCTATAGTTATGTGTGCTTGCGACTGGGTGATTATGTTACGGCTTTAGAGATGGCCGAAGAATTATTGAAAATGGAAAATCTTTCAGATGCACATAAGTAAGTCCATGTAAATACAAAATCCATCACTAGTGACAATTAATCCTTACATGTTCTAGAATGCTTGCACATATGTATGCTGGCGAAGCATTTATAATGATGGACAATTTAACCGATGCAAGGCCACATTTGGAACCCACCTTTGTTTCTAACTTAAATACGTTCGATTTTGAGACAAAAGATTGGCAGGTCAAATCTTTAGATGCAGCGCAGAATGTCGTTCGTTATAACTTGGCCGTGGCATTAACATTGCAAGGGGAATTGGAAATGGCAAGAACTCTCCTTAATACCTGTACACATCCAATAGTTGCTCAAAAAGTTTTCAATTTGAAGAAGACTCAAGCTGCTATAGTTGCAACAACGTTGCAGCAGCAAGCTACACCTCCCAGAGTTATGTAAAATACTTACTAAATAAAGTATATATTTATAATAGCAAAGATTTTTGTTTAAAGCTGGTTTGAAGTTGTTTGACTTGGATTGGATTTTAAAATACATAGCAAAATAATTTTTACATTCCTTGTTAGATCCATTAAGGATCAAACCGGATCGATGGAGAAAAAGTACAATCGTACTAAAATATGAATATGCGATGTCATGACACAATCAAAAAGGCAAAACCACATAGTATAATAATACATATACTACATAGTATAACAAAATTTTTAGGAAAACGTGTATTACAGAGACATGGTAATATTTAAACACGTTCGCGATCATGAATGCTATGGTATTATTTTTATTTTATTTTATTTATATATTTCATAGTGCCCAGTCTTTCGACCTTAAGGCTGTAAGCTACATTTCACAATTAAATATTAATTTTATCGTATTAAGCGGCTTAAATGTAAAAGGGAGGGATATTGAACTACTAAAGAATATTATACCGATAAAATAAAAAAAAAAAAAAAAGTTTTTGATTATTATAGGTTATGATTAAAAAAATTTGATTAATTGGATTATGACTACTCCAGTAGGAATGGAATGGAAAATTATATATAAAAATGAGTTGTGTTTTTATCTAAATTTGAACTACTCCAAATTACTTTTACTATTAATGATTAAACATAAAGGGTTGTGACTTTTTCAAAGTATCGTTGGTAGTTCATAAGTGAAGGTTGTGTGAGTAGTTGAATTATTTATTTATTATTTATTAATTTTATTTTTTTTCCTGGATTTAATTTTGTTTCTTACGCTCATTTAAATTATACGGTCAGATAATGAATTTTTCAACTAGTTTAGGTAATATTGTTAGCGATAATAGTTTTCTTAGAAGTCAGTTATGCAATTTTAGAAACAATCTTAAAGTAGGTCATGTAAATCTCAGAAGTTATAATTTGAGTAAGAATACTTTTAAAATCCATGAATTGAGAAATATTTTAGAGGGTAATAATCTTGGCATTTTTGGCGTGGCAGAAACTTGGTTAAAGCCTATTGTTTCCACAGAAGCTATACAAATACCAAGTTATTTTTGTTATAGGAGTGATCGTCCTTGTAACAGAGGAGGTGGTGTTGTAATGTATGTTTCTCAGAATATTAAACATAAATTTGTGTGCAGAGGAAGTTCTTATGGAGTTGTTGAATATATTTTCTGCGAGGTAATTGTAAGCAATTGTGTGTTTCTTGTTGGTGTGGTTTATTTGCCACATGGCGATATTGTGGCTTTTGAAAATGAAATTTCTGATCTTGTTGTTAGGTACTCAAATGTTATTATTATGGGAGATTTCAATAATAATATGTTTGATCTGCAGCGAAGTTTAGTTGTAAGGGAAATTTGTAGCAGATTAAATTTATCTGTTGTCCACAACTCAATCCCACACACGTCGATATTGCGCATACCTCTACTTCTTTGTTGGATTATTTTTTTGTGTCGTGTCTGAGTTTGGTAGTATGTTCAAATCAGTTTTTGTGCCCTGGTATTTCTGATCACTCGTTCATCTTTCTATCAATTAATGTTCCCAGTTTTTGTGTGCAGAGTTTTTATGAATATGCAGATTTCAGTTCTGTTGATCCTGTGGCGCTTTCCAGCGCCTTTAATACATATAACTTTGGTGAGCTTTATTCTGTGGCAGATGTTGATGCCCAGCTTGATATATTGAACTGTGGTCTTCGGCACTTGTATAGTGTAGTTCCTGTCAAAAGGAGATTTTGTAAAATTAATAAAGATGACTGGTTTAAGTCTGCTGAAATTCGGTATCACTTGTCTCTTCGTGACATTTCTTATAGGTCCTATCTTCGGGACAAAAGTGTTGAAAATTGGAAATTGTTTTGTCGCTGTCGTAACCGAGCCAAAAAAAACTATAAGAAAACTAAAATTTATTGCTCATAGGGATATGTTTGCTAATAAATCCACAAAGGAAGTGTGGTCAATTTTAAATAAAAACGGTTTGTGTACTGATGACAGAGAAGTCGGGAATGTTGATGTTGAGGCTCTGAATTCAGCTTTTGTTTCGAATCAATCCGTAGATGTTTTTGATGTTTCTTGTATTCCTGTTGATGCTTTTGATGGTTTTTCCTTTCGTGCAATTGATTATTCTGGTTATGATGGATTTCAGCTAAAATTTCTAAAACTTGTTTTCCCCCTTGTTGGTCAATTTTTGTTGCACGTTGTCAATTCTATGTTAACAATGTCTGTGTTTCCAGAGATGTGGAAAATTGCAAAAATAGTGCCAATTCAAAAAAAGAATGGTGATTCTAGTGAATATAGGCCTATATCTATAATGCCGATTCTTTCTAAAATGGTTGAGTATGTCATGAAAGATCAAATGCTAGTTTATATTGGTGAAAATTCTCTATTACATGAGAGCCAGTATGGGTTTAGGAGTAATCGCGGCACTGCATCTCTTCTCGTTGGATTGACTGACAATATAAGGAAGACTGTTGGTACGGGAGGTTGTTGTGTGTTGTTGTCAGTAGACTTAGAGAAAGCCTTTGACAAAATTAATCACGCTAATTTAATAAGAAAATTGCATCGTTTGTTCAATTTTTCGTCCTCAGCTTGTAAGCTTATTTCGTCGTATTTGTTTGGAAGGAAGCAGTATGTTTGTTGTAGGAATGTTGTTTCTGGAATGCTCCCTGTGAGTAGTGGTGTACCCCAGGGGTCTGTACTTGGGCCTCTATTGTTTGTTATGTATGTTAATGATTTGCTAAGTTGTATTAGTAGTAGGAGCTGCATGTCATTTGCATTTGCTGATGACTTGCAGATTTTGTTTAAAGGAGAATATGTGTTTTTAGATGTTTTGCAGTCCTCTATACATTTTAATATCAATGTGTTAGTAACGTGGTTATCTGCAAAAGGACTCTCAATTAATACACGTAAGAGTAAAGTTATGTTTTTTGGGAACTTGCAAGAGAATTCAGTAAATGTTTCCATTTATAATAATTCTATAAATGTTGTAAGCTCTATGAAATGTCTTGGTTTGTTTCTTGATAGTAGTTTGGTGTTTGATGTGCATGTTAATTCTTTGGTGTCCAAGGTAAACTTTATTTTAAGAAAGTTGTACTCTTTGGATATGGCTCCTCCTAAGAGCATTAGAATTCAATTGGCCCATGCATTGATTATGCCAAATTTTTTGTATTGTATTGAGATTTTTGGGGGTTGTTGTGGATATGTTTTACGTAAAATTAAACTATTGTTCCATAGGGTTATGCGATATGTATATTGTGTTAAACGTCGTGATCACATTTCTCCTTACGTTAAAGAGTTCCTCGGTTGTACCTTTGAAAGTTTTGTGAGTTTAAGGTCAATGTTGTTGTTCTATAAGGTATTTAAGTTGCAGACTCCTTCCTCTGTAGTTGATTTGTTTATGTTTTCTAGATCTGTTAGAAACATACAAATACTTGTTCCGCGTTTGTGTCCTTTATTGGAAAAAGCCTTTTTTGTACGAATTTCTAGAATTTTTAACACCTTACCGCCTTCTCTTAAAACATTTAACTCTTCCTTAAAATGTTATCGAACTCATTTATACGATTACTTCAACCTCAATTCATCTTAAATTCATAGGTTTTGCTTATTTGTTTGTGTTTTTATTGCATAACTGACTTCAACATTTAAATAAATTTAACTATAATATATTATATTTTTTTATTTTTTTTAATTGATAATTGTGATATAATAATAAGATATTTGAACCTGTAAATTGAATTTAGTGGTTGAGAGTAGATATAATATTGAAGTCCTTTGCCCTATGTGATAGGTCGCTGCATCAAATAATGGAATAATAATAATAAAAATGTTTTTGAAGTACAATGGTTCTGAACCCCTCCAACTGAATAGTCGTTAAGATAACATTAAGCTAATACACTGTTAGTTTGAAGCTTTTGGAGTAGTTTATATTTTGTTGTTTTTTGAATCGCTTTTGGCCCTTTGGGCTAGATTCTCGTTTATGAAATAAATTGAAATTGAAATTCTGGTAAAAACAAACAGATTTTTCGAATTTTTTCCTGAGGTAGACATTTTTACCCTATTTATGGTGATATGTGAAAAATCAAATGCAAACCCACGCTCTTATGTCTATACATAAATCTAAAGTAAATGCTGCTCACATAACTAAAAAATCTAAAAATAAAAGGTTAGATTTCAAATACAGATTATTAAGAGTAATGAAGTTATACATTTTTGTGACCTTAATGAATTTAAAATATTGTCTTTAGTTTTAATACCTTTTCACGATTAGTAATGCCTTTCCATATATTTTCTAATACACATATACCAATTTAACATGCGAACACATGATATATATTAAAAAATATATTTTTTAACTTAATCATCTACTCATATTATATATAAGGAAGAAAACAATGCCATACATTCCCCACTAATAAATAGTTGTTTTTTTATAAGATAATAGTTTTCTTTAGAAGTCAGTTATGCAATTTTAGAAACAATCTTAAAGTAGGTCATGTAAATCTCAGAAGTTATAATTTGAGTAAGAATACTTTTTAAAATCCATGAATTGAGAAATATTTTAGAGGGTAATAATCTTGGCATTTTTGGCGTGGCAGAAACTTGGTTAAAGCCTATTGTTTCCACAGAAGCTATACAAATACCAAGTTATTTTTGTTATAGGAGTGATCGTCCTTGTAACAGAG